>NW_024063451.1:0-42692 GCF_006381635.1 Hibiscus syriacus
TTAAAAATAGTCCTCGATTATAGGATGTTGCTTTGTTGAGTCCCTCAACTATAAAGTTACAAAAGGATCACCCCGACTATCCATATGTTCCAAACTCGTCCTTCGTTAAAATGATGATATCAGACCTCATTAACTTGTTGACAAGATATTAGTCGTTTGACATTGTAGACACCCATTTTTTTGTCAAAGTTAAAAATATATTATTATTATTATTATTATTATTATTATTTTATATTATTATTATTAGTATTATTAAGTGTGTTTATATTTGTGCAGGCCAAATGTGGTCCAATTATAAGCACCCAACAGACCCAGATCAATAACAGTACCAAGCCTCTCCACCGACGAGTCACTAAGGCTAGTCACCTCTGAGCAAGTTGAAACATCATCATCACCATGTCGGCCACTGAACAGCAAAAACAAACAATATCAGCAAAGTCAAAAGCATATCATCTAAATCATACCTAACTTGTCAATATCTTACCAAAATGAAGAAAACGCAGATGCATCCATGAAGATTAGGTGGAGATATCAACCATAAAATAGGCAGAGGATTAGAGGAACAAAAAAGAAAATTATCAGAGGGGAAGCGAGAGACAAAGAAAAACGAGAAATTTTTACGAACGATAGAACGATTGAGGGGTCTTGGTTTTCAACAGAAAAGCAAAGACAAGAATTTTCATTCACCCTTCGAGAATCCAACAGAAAACCATTGTAGTAAGAATCTCACTTTTGTATTAAAAAAAATCGAAAGTAATAAAAATACAATTTGGGTTCAAGGTATTTATTTTTTTATTTATTTTTATTTTCCCGTTTTCTCTGTGTGCATGTGTGTTTCAAAATATAAAAAAAAGCAATTAAAAAAGAGAGGAAGGAGATTTTACTTATCGTTGAGTTGCTCTTTGCTGGAGTAGAGAAAGTGTCGGTAAGGCCCTTGCATGTTTGTTTTAAGGTCCGATTTGGAGTTAAAGAGGTAGAAAGATTTTAATAGTGTTGAAGGAAATAGTTGGCGGTTCAAGTTGCCCAAACCTGGAAAATTGAAAGGTAAGATGGTTCCATCTCATACATTCAGGATTTGATCGCTATAATTTAATGACTGAGGTTAGTATTGTTAAACTAAGTCTGAAATTAAACAACAAGTAGTAAAATAATATAAAAAGAAGATGAGTTAGATTGATTACCTTTCGATCCAGTTTCCTCGTCGAAGCTGTCAATGGGTATGTAGTATTGAGTCACGGTAGTTACGGGTTCTTAGAGGAGGTTCAGTGGAGTAAAGAAATTAGAGAAAGAGGAGGGTCGTTCTAGGTTTAGGGTAGTTTGTAGCCTTCACTGTTCCAAGCAGCCGGTCTTGTTTGTGGTTGTTCTTTGGGGGGTTGATGGTCGAATGAGAAGGAGAAGTTTGGAGATTGCGGCAGGAATGAATAAGCCATATTGTTAGGGCAAACTAATACCATATTTTAATTATTTAAACAAAACGACACTGTTTTAGAAGTGGTGCCATGTCTGTAGCCTGCTGTTATAAAAGGGTACATTCGCGCGTCCAGTCCTTAAAAGTTGTATGAATGCCTTACGTGGATCATGAATTTGTTTTTATTTGAGCACTTTCTTTTACCCGAATTTCAATTTGGTCCTGGTATGATTATAATTCATGTTTTTATGACATTTAGAATTTAGCCCTTGGTTTTATTATTTTTTTATTTTAGTCATGGATTATCTGTTTATTTCTGGTTCTTTTTTGTTTAAAATTCTCTGTTGTGCCCCTGATGGTTATATACTTTATTGTTTAGTCTTTTAAGTGTTGATTAGTATTACTTGGTCCTTGTAATTATCAGGTACACCTAGTTCCTGTTGTTTACATTTTTTAAATGACCCCATACTTGTATTTTGGCCCTTTACTTAAGTATATACTTTTTACGTACATGCGCATCATTATATGTCATGGTTTTGTGCTTTCCCAGTATAATAATGTTTTATATACATAATACATACATATATTTCAATACGTTGCATTTAATAATTTTTTTTGTATATTCCTTTTTGTGTACTGAATATATTTATATACATATAATTTATTATTCTAATGGTTTGGTAATCATAATTTAACTTATTTTGGTACTTTAAATTTCTATTTTTGTTATTTAATCCATAAGTTTCTATTTTACTATGTTGGTATTTTAAGTTTATTAATGTCAATTGAAAAGGGATTTTCTCTAATTAATTTTATTGAAGCAATTAATCAATATTTGATAAAAAATCATATTTTAAGTTTATATTTGATTCAGGATTTCCACCATTACGACAATGTGTAAGCGACACAGTACCAATTTTGGGCGCTGTGGGGGTGCTAATCCTTCCCCACGCGTAACCGACTCCCGAACCTATTTTAATAGAATCTTTGGTAAACGCAGACCAACTTTTGTCTTAGAAAAAATGATTTTTCTTAAAATTATTTTTAAAAGACATTTTTAGGTATTCGACTTACCTAACCCAAAGGTTGATGGCGACTCTATCCAATTTTATCCAATTCAATCCAAAATACCCCATTTTTCAAATTAAAGTCGTAACTATTTTTAAAACAATTAAACGATTGTCCCGCCGGGAAACGGTTACGACAGCTTGGCGACTCTGCTGGGGAGCATAATTTTTTAGAGAGTCAGTCTGTAAGTCGCTTACACATTGTCGTTTGGTAGAAATTATGAGTTCGAGTCTTTAGTTAACTTTCGATCCTTTTATTGAAGTTTTTAATTGCTTCATTTTATTATTGTCTTACTAACATTTTTATCTTTGTTTTCAGATTTGTCCAAAGTTTTGTCGAATGGTGTCATTTTCCTTTTGAGTCAAAGGGTTGAATGTTCCTCCTCACACACGTCACGAGCATTTGCATAACATAAGCTCTATACCCGAGCTTCGAACCTTTCTAAGTGGGGGCAAAAGCGACGCCTTCGTGAGAATTTATTCTCCGTGCAGGCCTAGCAAGTAACCTTCGGGATTCATATACCTTATGTTTTCGTGAGAATTTATTCTCCGCATAGACATAAGGGAATGTATCCTCTCGAATTGAACTCGATCCGTTTAAGCCTATAATGGGTGAGGATTGAGGGTTTGGCAGCCCAAGGGGGCACTAACATCAAGGACAATTCGAGTACCTTTTTCTGTTAGAAACGCAACCACGCATATGTGAACCGTAGAACGATCACCTGAGGTATAGATATATCGAACCTATGTCTGTCAGTAAGTACCCAAAATAGGTGTACACAAAGGAGGAGCGTTTCTGAACTTTTTCTTTTTTGCTTTAAATATTGTTTAATAACAGCATGCGAACTAGATACCATGTGGTTAGGATTAATTTCTTGAAAAATCATTGTGGGTATATAACATGTTTGGGTAGATATCATGACGGGGTATGTTATATTCATCTTTAAATGACATTTTTATTTGTATTCAATTTTCTTACTTGTACTAATTCATTTTCATTTTTTGTGTTTTTTTTGTTATCTGCATTGCATCATTCAAGATTAAGGGTGTTGATCTTTAGTTAATCGTCAAATTGGAAAGCTTTCAATAATGGACGAAAAGTATTTAAATCAAGTAGTTCAAAACTCTGAGGTACGACAGTGGGCTGAAGCATTGCAAAGATTGGAAGGGGACAGTTTGCTAGCTGATCACATGTCAGATTTAGCGGGTTATGCTTCCGTTTCTCTTAAAAGAAATGACATCCAGGACTTACGAGACATTTGGGAAAAATGGGAGTCGAGTAAGAAGCGGCAGTTTTACCAGTGTTATGGGGATATTTCCTATCTGTTATATATTGATATAGATGATGAGTTGGTCCGAGCCTTGATTCAATTTTGGAATCCAGGGTACAACTGTTTCACTTTCAATAAAGAAGACATGGTTCCTACCATCGAAGAATATATTGCCTTGTTGCGCATAGAGGATGCTCAAGAGAATCGGATTTATTCCAAGTCCATCAAAACTCAACCCTTTAGAATCAAATTAGCCAAAATCGCAGGAGTGCGTGAGGAATGGGTGGTTGCTCGTACCAACAAAAAGGTGAAAGTGAAGGCATTTCTTGGATTGCTATTAAAGGAATCATTCAAAGTCATCCTGACGAGAAGGTGCGATTTGACCTCTTTGCACTGGGCATTTATGGCTTAGTCATTTTCCCCGAAGGCCTTGGGATTTATTGAGGCTGCAGTTGTGGATTTATTCGAGCAATTACAAAAAAGGTCAACCCTGCTCCTGTAATTTTAGCAGAGACTTTTCGATCCTTGAATGCTTGTCGAAGGCTTGGAGGTGGTCGATTTTCAGGATGCGCGCAATTACTATATGTCTGGATCCGTAGCCACTTCTGGAAAATTGAAAAAATTTCATATCATCGGTTTAGTACAAGTTACTCGCCTTTGAGAGAATTTATAGAAAAGATTGGCCAAAAGGAGTCACTAAAGACATGTGGATAGATGCCCTTAAGAATATACAAGACAAGGATATCGTTTGGCGTGCCCCTTGGCAAATACAAAGTGAGTTCCTATATAAGTGCGGTGACTATAATTGGGTGATGTTGCTCGGTTTATGGGGAGCAATTGGGTACGCACCACTTTTGGTTATGAGGCAATATGGTGGCCATCAATTTATCCCAGTCACTGCTGGATTGCACTCATCTGAGTTTGTATTCTACGGGAACAATTACAAGAAAAACATCTCGAATGTAGTTAGAGGATGGAAGAAGACTTTCTGTACTAGAGCCGATGCAGCCAAGGTAATGTTGACGCCAATTATGAGGAATGGAGGTCTATAAGAAAGAATGAAAATATTCCTCTACCTGACCAAAGTAAGGATATAACTATGGAGGAACGAATTCAGATAGTCCCATCGGAGATAGAGATCTTAAGAGCAGAATTCGAAGCTGAGAAAGAAGGTTGGTCGAAAGAACTAGAAGAGATTCGACAAGACAAATTCATGTTGAGTATTGATGTTGACTTTCATGCCGCACAATTTGCAATGCTAAGAAAGAGAAAAGAAAAAGTAGATTCGGAGTTGAAAAATCTGAAGAAGGGTTACTACAAGCTGCAAAAATCCAGGATAACAATTGGGTCAAGTAGAGCATCAGCCCAGTTAACCAAAAAGTTAAACGCAGAGAAACATCGAAATAGAGATCTGAAGGAAAAAAACGATCGTCTACTCAAGAGCTTGGAGAAAGGGAAAGAAAAAATAGAAGAGCTTGAGCTTGATAAGAGGGAGCGGATCATAAGATACAAGGCCGAGAGTCGCAAAGCTATGGAAGAACTAAAAAGGGAGAAAGATCGAGTCAAAGAGCTAGAAGCTAAGAAGACTATCACGATCAGGGGATTTGAAACTGAAATAAATAATATGCTTGTCGAACTTGATATTAGAGGACAAAAAATCGAAGAATTTGATATTAAAAGAAATAGGTGGGAACTACAAAAGAAACACTTCAATACTAGGCTCGAAGCAAGACAAGAGACAATCAACAGCTGATAAAAAGGTGTGGAGATAAAAATGTACAAATACAGAGTCTTAATCGAAGGATGCAGGAAACAAAAACAAGACTTGAAGAGGATCTGGCTCAATGTCGGGCTAAAATCACAAAATCCAGTGATTATATCCTGCAACTCGAAGAATCCTTGTTCCGAGGAAGGATTATCATGGGACCAAGTAACCTTCAGGAAAGTTATGAAGAGAATGCCTTACTGAGAAATCGAATTCGAAGCCTGGAAAGCACACTGCAGAGTTGTCAAGTACGAATCACTGAGCTAGAAGGAAATCTCCAAGGAACTATTGAACAGTGGCAAACATCGAATGATTTCTATGAAGAACAGAGTTCAGATAGAAGCAACATGGTAGTCGAGGCTATAATACAGATGAGTGAAGTTGCCAGATACATTGGGGAATTAGCTGTCGAAGCAAAGGTCATCGAGCATCACATCAATCCGGTTTCTGAGTTTGGGAAGAAAATGTCTTGGTTGATTAAAGAAGTTGTCGAACTTAATCGGATGGCTAGGCCGTATCTGTAGAAGTGAACTATTGTGTAATAAAAACTTTGTGTTCCAATGGAAGTTGTTCTATGATAATTAACTTTTTGAGATCAATACCTTTTACATACATTCATTCTGCATTGCATTTATTTTAAATATTTTTCATTAATACATGCATTCATTCATTAAAACACCCAAAATAATGTAAAATAATTTTCAATCATTGTAGTTATTCTGGCACTCAACTCACACCCGTACGGTACTCGGAATACAACTAAGAAAATGGAAGCTAGAATGATTCAACTTGAGCAAGAACAAAAACAAGCTCAAGAAGAAATGAGAGAGAGATTAAATAAGATGGAAGCAGAGATAACAAATTCGCAAACTGGTCTACTACAAAGGATGGAAGAAATGTTTAAGAAACATGCTATAGGTAGAAGGATCACGGATGGCCAAATAACGTCATCCGAGCAAGATTTATCATATCCTCCAGGGTTTGAACCAGGGGCATCACATCCTGTGGGTTTACTTCTGATCCCCAGCACCCACCAAGCTTTACACCAGAATCTGGTCCTCCTCCTGGTTTCACACCTGTACACATCTCTGCTCACCCTTCGGTACCTCAAGAAGCACGACCTCATGTATATGTCAGCAATGAGAATCAGCAACACCACATGGGATCTGCATTCCCAAACAATTATCAGCCTGTTACTGAACACTTAACTCCAGATCTAAATGAGTTAGTTGAAAAGGAAAAAGCCAATGA
Source organism: Hibiscus syriacus (assembly GCF_006381635.1). Classification (NCBI taxonomy): domain Eukaryota; kingdom Viridiplantae; phylum Streptophyta; class Magnoliopsida; order Malvales; family Malvaceae; genus Hibiscus; species Hibiscus syriacus. The sequence goes on from NW_024063451.1 coordinate 6,763, forward strand.
ACAAATAACTCAACAGTTGAAGAAATTGGAAGAAATGGTAAAATCAGTAGAAATGATTGAACCGTTCTATGGGTCTGACGCCAGAGAGCTGAGTTTGGTCCCAGATCTGATTATCCCTATAAAGTTCAAGGTTCCCGAGTTTGAAAAATACAATGGAACCACTTGTCCTTCATCTCATATAACCATGTTTTGCCGGAGGATGGCTGGCCATGTGAACGATGAAAAACTGTTGATTCACTGTTTTCAAGACAGTTTGACAGGTTCTGCCGCTAAGTGGTATAACCAATTAACTAGGGCTCATATCAAATCATGGAAGGACTTGGCAAAAGCATTCCTAGAACAGTATCGCCATGTTACAGATATAATTCCTGATCGGTGGACTCTTCAAAATATGGAAAAAAAGCAATGAAACTTTCCGACAATATGCTCAAAGGTGGCGTGATGTTGCTGCACAGGTCCAACCCCCTTTACTCGAAAAGGAGGCTACTGTAATTTTTGTCAATACTTTGAGAGCTCCGTATTTGGGGCATTTGCTTGGAAATGCCACCAAAAATTTTGCTGATTTGATCATCTCTGGTGAGCTCATCGAAAATGCTATAAGAAGTGGGAAGATTGAAGTAGTTGAAGGGTCTAGCTCCAAAAAACCTGTATACCGAAAAAAGGAAAATGAAGTTAACAGTGCAAATGTCTACCACAAGAATACTGCAAATAGTGTCACAATAACCCAATCAAGGGCTGAGAGGAATGACATGAACACCACCAGAAATGATTTCAGGGGACCTCGTAAGGAGAGAGAGAAGGTGTCCTTCACACCATTACCCGTACCCTATTCAGAGATATACGCCTCGTTATTCAAGGCAGATGTGGTACGCCCCTACCGTTTGACCCCTCTTCAACCACCGTACCCTCATTGGTATGACGCAAATGCGCACTGTGATTACCACGATGGAATTCCTGGCCATTCTATAGAGAATTGTTATGCATTCAAAAAGATAGTGCAGAATCTGATTAACACAGGAGGATTACAATTTGATTCACCAGATGCATCAACACACCCACTACCGAATCATGGAGGTAAAGGGATAAATACCATCCATGAGGAGAATAGGAGGAAGGCAAAGACAAACATTCATGAAATCAAATCTCCCTTCAGTTGGGTATTCCAACAACTCTATCAGGCTGGCATGATTTGACAAGATCTTAAGCCAAAGACCAATGAGTGTGAACACTATTGTGAATATCACCAAGAAGAAGGGCATGAAATTCAGCTTTGCCCTGAATTCAGGGGGTTACTACAAAGATTGATGGATAATAAGGAGGTAGAGTTCTTTGAGGAAGATAAGGAAAAAAGAGAAAAAGACGTCTTCATGAAAGAAAATTCTGAGCCCGTTCACAAAACAAACAAGCCAGTAGTCATCACTGTGAAATCATCAGCAATGAATTCTGGGTCGTCAACGCCAAAAGTTGTAATCACAGCTCCTTCACCATTTTCGTTTAAAGACACCCGCAAGGTGCCTTGGAATTACACTGCCAATGTTTCATTAATAAGAGAATCTGGTTCGCTAGAGAAAATAAAGGTAGTTGAAGGTGAAGCACCAGTAGGCAACTTGATGACTGGAATAGTGAATGAAGTCGGGCACTTCACAAGAAGTGGGAGGTGTTATTCTCCTGAGATGTCAAAAGAAATGGACAAAGTGAAGGCAAAAGGAAAAACTGTGGTGGTACCGCAAAAGATATTTGATGATGAATTCCCACCAATGATCAATGAGCCTGTAACAGAAACGCAAGCTCAAGAATTCTTGAAGTTTTTAAAACATAGTGAGTATAATGTAGTTGAACAGCTACACAAGCAACAAGCACATTTCGATTCTGGATTTGTTAATAAATTCAGAAGTACATCGGAATGCTTTGTTAAAAGTGCTCAATCAAACATTTGTGCCTGAGGATATATCAGTGAACAAGTTGGATCGAATTGTAGGGCACATAGCTGCTGACAACTACATAACTTTCACTGATGATGAAATTCCTGATGGTGGAATGGGATCAGTAAAAGCCCTCAATATCACAACTCATTGTCATGGTCATGTCTTGTCAGGCGTTTTGATTGACAATGGGTCTGCACTTAATGTTATGCCTATGGCCACATTACGGAGGTTACCGGTGGATAGCTCACATATGAGGGCCTACCAAAACATTGTTAGAGCTTTTGATGGAACCCAGCGGGATGTGCTTGGAAAGATAGAGATACCACTGTTGATTGGACCAACTGTCTACAATATTGATTTTGTGGTGATGGACATCAATCCCTCATATAATTGTTTGCTTGGGAGGCCATGGATTCATTCTGCAGGGGCAGTCCCTTCGTCCTTGCACCAAAAATTAAAATTCGTGACAAATGGCCAGTTGATTAGTATTGGGCAGAGGAAGAGATTATTGCTTCTGTGACGACTGACGCCCCATATATTGAGACGAATGAGAATGCCCTAGAGTGTTCCTTCAGAGCTTTAGAATTTGTCAACGCTACTTTCATTGCTGAAGGAAACAAGATTCCTCGCCCGCGTTTATCTGATTGTACTAAGATGATGTGCGAGAGACTCTAGGAAAAGGAGCCAAGACAGGAAAGGGTCTCGGTATATGCTTGCAAGGGAGTTTATATCCCAAATTTGTCATGATGAAGAACGATCGCTTCGGGCTGGGATTTAAGCCTGATTTTCAGCAAAGAAAAAAAGAAATAAAAAAGAGAGGTGAAGTGAGAAGAGCTAGACTGAAAGGAGAGGATATTCCATGTGAGCGTATGCTTTTCCCTCCCCTAGAAAGCTCTTTCAAGTTTGGGGGAGTTTTTGATATGGAGCAACAGTTAGCCAGAGCAATTGATGAAGAAGAGCAGATGAAAGACAGAGACTTGTTCAATGAAGCTATGGAGGGTTTGGTCATTAACATGATAACTGGGGATGATAAAGCGGGAAGATATTTGGCTGGAATCTGTCCTTCCTTCCCAGGGGAAACACTGAAAAATTGGACTGCAGAGGATCTCCCTGTAGTTTTTAAGATTAATTCAGAGTAATACCCAGTACTAATCCTTATACTTGTGCCCGCAAGTATTAAGGAATTTTCATAAGGTCAGCTATGTTAACTCTACTTGCTTTCAATAAAAGACAGTCTTTTGTTTCTTAAATGGCTATCATTATTTACATTTTCATTTTCATTCTTTATATTCATTTCATAAATTTTGGTCTCCTTTCAAATATATATTCGATTCAATTTTTCCATTTGCAGGTGTCACAATATCAATAGCATGAATGTTTCTGAATTTAATATGAGATAAACTTTGAGCAGCCCATATGTTTGGAAGAAATCAATGAATGTCAGGATGAGGTAGAATGTGATGTTCCTAACGAACTATTAAGACTGGTAGAAAAGGAGGACAAACAGATCTTACCTCACCAGGAAGAAACTGAGGTTATAAACTTGGGAACTGATGATGACAAGAGAGAAGTTAAAATCGGCAGCACACTTTCTGTTGAGATAAGGCAAGAATTGATAGATCTGCTCCGAGAATTCAAGGATATCTTTGCATGGTCTTATCAAGATATGCCAGGACTGAGTACAGACATAGTGGTGCACAAGCTTCCGATAAAGCCTGAGTGTAAGCCAGTTCAGCAAAAGCTCAGAAGAATGAAGCCAGAAATGTTATTGAAAATTAAAGAGGAAGTGATGAAACAGATTGATGCAGGGTTTCTTCAAGCGGCAAAGTATCCAGAATGGGTTGCCAACATAGTCCCTGTGCCAAAGAAAAATGGTAAAGTTCGCATGTGTGTGGATTACAGAGATCTTAATAAAGCAAGCCCGAAGGACAATTTTCCATTGCCTCATATAGATACTTTAGTGGATAACACTGCTGGTCATTCGTGGTTTTCTTTTATGGATGGCTTCTCGGGGTATAACCAAATAAAAATGAACATTGAAGACATGGAAAAAACTACATTTGTGACTATGTGGGGCATATTTTGCTATAAAGTGATGCCATTTGGTTTGAAAAATGCTGGGGCAACTTACCAAAGAGCTATGGTGACTCTTTTACATGACATGATGCACAAAGAAATTGAAGTGTATGTGGATGACATGATTGCCAAGTCCAGGACTGAAGGTGAACACATTCAAAACTTGAGGAAGCTTTTCCAAATGTTGAGGAAATATCAATTGAAACTCAATCCAACTAAATGCACATTCGGGTAACGTCAGGGAAACTCTTGGGTTTCGTGGTTAGTCAAAAAGGAATTGAGATTGATCCAGATAAAGTAAAGGCCATTCAAGATCTTCCACCGCCTCGTACACAGAAAGAAGTTCGAGGATTCTTAGGAAGGTTAAATTATATATCTCGATTCATTTCACAATTAACTGAAAAATGTGACCCAGTTTTCAAATTGCTTCGAAAGAACAACCCCGAAGTTTGGAACAACGAGTGCCAAAAGGCTTTGGAGATAATCAAGGGATATTTGTCTAAAACTCCAATTCTGGTATCACCAGTCCCTGGTAAACCATTGATCCTTTATCTAACGGTCTTTGAAAATTCAATGGGATGTGTATTGGGGCAACATGACGAATCTGGAAAGAAAGAGAGAGCTATCTATTATCTAAGCAAAAAGTTCACTGATTGTGAGAGTCGATACCCGCCAATTCAAAAGCTATGTTGTGCTTTGGTATGGACTACTCGAAGGCTCAGGCAATACATGTTATACCATACTACTTGGTTGATATCTAAGCTTGACCCTTTGAAATTTTTAATGGAATCACCAGCTTTAGCTGGTAGATTGGCTAGATGGCAGATGTTGTTATCAGAATTTGACATTGTATATGTGAACCAAAAAGCAATCAAAGGGAGTGCCATAGCAGATTTCCTTGCAAGTCGTGCCTCAAATGATTATGAGTCCTTAAATTTTAATTTTCCAGACGAGGATCTGATGTGCATCACAACCAAGGAGGAAACAAATTCAGATGATAAATCTTGGAGGTTGTATTTTGATGGAGCATCTAATGCTTTAGGACAAGGAATTGGAGCAGTACTGATTTCCCCAGAAAATGTCTATTATCCTTTTACAAGCAGATTGGAGTTCTTTTGCACCAATAATATGGCAGAGTATGAGGCTTGTGTCATGGGGTTAAGAGCAGCTATAGAAAGAAAAATCAAAGTGCTCCAAGTATATGGAGACTCCTCACTAGTGGTGTATCAATTGCGAGGAGAATGAGAGACGAAGGATCTAAAGTTAGTGGAATACCGAAGATTGATCCTTGAATTGGTAAAAGAATTTGAAGATGTCACTTTCAATTATCTCCCTCGAGAAGATAATCAAATGGCTGATGCTTTGGCCACACTTGCTGCAATGTTCCAAGCAAATAGAAGAGTTGACATGATGCCAATTAATATGCAAATGTATAATACCCCGGCACACTGTTATGATATCGAAGAAGAGGTAGATGGTCGTCCATGGTATTATGATATTTTGCAATACATCAAGCATCAAACTTACCCACAATGTGCGTCTGAGATAGATAAAAAGACAATAAGGAGAATGGCTGCCGGATATGTATTAGATGGGGAAGTTCTGTACAAAAAAGGTAGTGATCAAGTTTTGATGAGATGTGTGGATGCCCGAGAAGCAAAAGGTATACTTGAAGAAGTGCATGAAGGGATATGTGGAACACATGCAAATGGGCTTTCTATGGCCAGGAAGATCATGAGATATGGATACTATTGGGCCACTATGCATTCAGAATGTGTTGATTATGCAAGAAAATGTCACAAATGTCAAATATATGGGGATAAGATTCATACATCTCCGTCACCTTTGCAAGTGATGACCACACCATGGCTGTTTTCTATGTGGGGCATGGATGTCATTGGGACAATTACACCAAAGGCTTCGAATGGACATCGTTTCATATTTGTGGCAATTGATTACTTTACTAAGTGGGTTGAGGCTGCCTCGTATGCAAATATCACGAGATCTACAGTTTGCAAATTCATAAAGAAAGAGATAATTTGTCGGTATGGATTGCCAGAAAGAATTGTCACAGATAATGCCACTAATTTGAATAACAAGATGATGGTAGAACTTTGTACTCAGTTCAAGATAAAACATTCTAATTCAGTGACCTACCGTCCAATGATGAATGGAGCAGTGGAAGCAGCAAATAAAAATATAAAAGGATCATCACAAAGACCACTGATACTTACAGAGATTGGCATGATAAATTACCTTTTGCCTTGTATGCATATCGAACTACAGTGCGAACTTCGACAGGGGCAACACCTTTCTCTTTAGTATATGGGATGGAAGCAGTCTTGCCAGTGGAAGTAGAAATCCCATCACTTCGAATTTTGAAAGAGGTGAAATTGGATGAAGCTGAATGGGTTCAGGCTCGGTTTGACCAATTGAATCTCATTGAAGAAAAGATATTAAAAGCTATTTGCCATGGTCAGATGTATCAGAAACGGATGATGAGAGCTCATGATAGGAAAGTTCATCCAAGAGAATTTCGAGAGGGTGATCTAGTGCTAAAAAAGATCCTGCCAATTCATAAAGATTTCCGAGGGAAATGGATGCCTAATTGGGAAGGTCCATATGTTGTCAATAAGGTCTTCTCTGGGGGAGCGTTGATCTTGGCAGAGATGGATGGAGAAAAATTGAGAAATCCAGTAAACTCAGACTCTGTCAAGAAGTACTATGCTTGAAGAAAAAAAAAAGGAACAAATAAAAAGATGAAAAATGAAAAAAATGAAAAAGAAAAAAAATGAAAAATGAAAAAAGAAATGAAAAAATAAAAAGAGAAAAAGGAGGGTTTGAGATGAAAATCCGTAAAGGACATTTTGAAACCAAAGGAAGACTTTGAGTTGAAAACCTGAAAAGGCGGCTCAAAAGCATTTTGAGATTAGGCATCAGACAACTAAATCTTCTTGAGGGTCTGATATTTTGAGAGAAGCTTCACATCTATAGACATTTTGGCAATTCTCGAAGTCCTCCAGACAGAAGCTCAACTCAATAGTTATATCAAGTGGATTGATTCAGGAACATTCGGGCTAATGATCCATAAGGACATTTGACTTATGGTTTTAAATTTCCATTATTCATGTGATTGCCATAACTTTGTAAATTCAATTTCTTGTCAGTAAATTCGAAGTTTGTTATTTCAAGTTCCAATTTTATTCATTCTTCTTATAAGTAGATTGACATGGCATTAAAAAATAAAAGATTTTTGGTATTACTCTGAATTAATACTTCCATATTAGAGATTCTAGCCCTAATGATTGAAAAGATTAGGGTATGATATGGCCAAAGAAAATGCATGTGAGTTGAGAAAAGAAAGCACATTGAAAACACTGATATTTTGATACGCTGACAAAGATGAGCAGAAGGAAACATAAAAGGATTTGCATGGGAACAAGAGAAATGAGAATTTGCGTAAAATAACCCAAGCAAAATGTGGAGTGCAAACGAAAGGACAAATGATGCATTTAAAATGAAAATTTGCAGGACCACAAAGTTCATAATAATAAAATGCCATCATGCATACATCAGTAATCATCTATAAATAGGAACATGCTCATTCATTCATATTCATTGAAATGCTTTGAATGCTTTGACAGAAATTCAGAGAGAGTCAATAACAATTAAGATTCACCGCAGAAGGAGGTGAACCAAAATTTCCAATGGAGAGTTCATAATGAGAAGAACTCATTCGACAGAGGGAGAAGAAGTTCATAATGAGAAGAGCTTGTTCGACCTATCACTCGATTTATGACATTTTGAATCAGTGACACCTTGCTTGAGGGATTGACATTTTCAGGAGAGTTCATAATGAGAAGAACTCATCCAACGAGGAAGAAGAAGTTCATAATGAGAAGAACTTGTTCAACTTCGCATCAACATTTTCAACGGAGAGTTCATAATGAGAAGAACTCATCCGATAGAGGGAGAAGAAGTTCATAATGAGAAGAGCTTTTTTGACCTATCACTTGATTCACGACATTTCGAATCAGTGACGCCTCGCTTGAGGGATCGACATTTCCAATGAAGAGTTCATAATGAGAAGAACTCATCATAAAGGAGAAAGTTCATAATGAGAAGAACTTGTTCCTTTCAAATTCACCACAGATGGAGGTGAACCAACATTTCCAGAAGAGTTCATAATGAGAAGAACTCGTCCTAAAGGAGAAAGTTCATAATGAGAAAAACATGTTCTTTCTAAGTCCACCGCAAAAGGATTTGGATCAACATTTCCAAAAGAGTTCATAATGAGAAGAACTCATCCACGAGAAAAAAGAAGTTCATAATGAGAAGAATTTGTTCAATCTAACGACGAAGGAAGAATAAAAAAAATGGTTGTCTTTTTCGTCTTTGCCCTATTCTTGTTAACACAAGAATGTGCAAAGAGGGGCAGCTGTAGACACCCATTTTTTTGTCAAAGTTAAAAAATATTATTAAATTATTATTATTATTATTATTATTATTATTAGTATTATTAAGTGTGTTTATATTTTTGTGCAGGCCAAATGTGGTCCAATTATAAGCAACCCAACAGACCCAGATCAATAACAGTACCAAGCCTCTCCACCGACGAGTCACTAAGGCTAGTCACCTCTGAGCAAGTTGAAACATCATCATCACCATGTCGGCCACTGAACAGCAAAAACAAACAATATCAGCAAAGTCAAAAGCATATCATCTAAATCATACCTAACTTGTCAATATCTTACCAAAAATGAAGAAAACGCAGATGCATCCATGAAGATTAGGTGGAGATATCAACCATAAAATAGGCAGAGGATTAGAGGAACAAAAAAGAAAATTATCAGAGGGGAAGCGAGAGACAAAGAAAAAACGAGAAATTTTTACGAACGATAGAACGATTGAGGGGTCTTGGTTTTCAACAGAAAAGCAAAGGAGACAAGGAGAATTTTCATTCACCCTTCGAGAATCCAACAGAAAACCATTGTAGTAAGAATCTCACTTTTGTATTAAAAAAATCGAAAGTAATAAAAATACAATTTGGGTTCAAGGTATTTATTTTTTTATTTATTTTTATTTTCCCGTTTTCTCTGTGTGCATGTGTGTTTCAAAATATAAAAAAAAAGCAATTAAAAAAGAGAGGAAGGAGATTTTACTTATCGTTGAGTTGCTCTTTGCTGGAGTAGAGAAAGTGTCGGTAAGGCCCTTGCATGTTTGTTTTAAGGTCCGATTTGGAGTTAAAGAGGTAGAAAGATTTTAATAGTGTTGAAGGAAATAGTTGGCGGTTCAAGTTGCCCAAACCTGGAAAATTGAAAGGTAAGATGGTTCCATCTCATACATTCAGGATTTGATCGCTATAATTTAATGACTGAGGTTAGTATTGTTAAACTAAGTCTGAAATTAAACAACAAGTAGTAAATAATATAAAAAAGATGAGTTAGATTGATTACCTTTCGATCCAGTTTCCTCGTCGAAGCTGTCAATGGGTAGTAGTATTGAGTCACGGTAGTTACGGGTTCTTAGAGGAGGTTCAGTGGAGTAAAGAAATTAGAGAAAGAGGAGGGCCGTTCTAGGTTTAGGGTAGTTTGTAGCCTTCACTGTTCCAAGCAGCCGGTCTTGTTTGTGGTTGTTCTTTGGGGGGTTGATGGTCGAATGAGAAGGAGAAGTTTGGAGATTGCGGCAGGAATGAATAAGCCATATTGTTAGGGCAAACTAATACCATATTTTAATTATTTAAACAAAACGACACTGTTTTAGAAGTGGTGCCATGTCTGCAGCCTGCTGTTATAAAAGGGTACATTCGCGCGTCCAGTCCTTAAAAGTTGTATGAATGCCTTACGTGGATCATGAATGAATTTGTTTTTATTTTGAGCACTTTCTTTTACCCGAATTTCAATTTGGTCCTGGTATGATTATAATTCATGTTTTTATGACATTTAGAATTTAGCCCTTGGTTTTATTATTATTTTTATTTTAGTCATGGATTATCTGTTTATTTCTGGTTCTTTTTTGTTTAAAATTCTCTGTTGTGCCCCTGATGGTTATATACTTTATTGTTTAGTCTTTTTAAGTGTTGATTAGTATTACTTGGTCCTTGTAATTATCAGGTGCACCTAGTTCCTGTTGTTTACATTTTTTAAATGACCCCATACTTGTATTTTGGCCCTTTACTTAAGTATATACTTTTTACGTACATGCGCATCATTATATGTCATGGTTTTGTGCTTTCCCAGTATAATAAATGTTTTATATATACATAATACATACATATATTTCAATACGTTGCATTTAATAATTTTTTTTGTATATTCCTTTTTGTGTACTGAATATATTTATATACATATAATTTATTATTCTAATGGTCTTGGTAATCATAATTTAACTTATTTTGGTACTTTAAATTTCTATTTTTGTTATTTAATCCATAAGTTTCTATTTTACTATGTTGGTATTTTAAGTTTATTAATGTCAATTGAAAAGGGATTTTCTCTAATTAATTTTATTGAAGCAAATTAATCAATATTTGATAAAAAGATCATATTTTAAGTTTATATTTGATTCAGGATTTCCACCATTACGACAATGTGTAAGCGACACAGTACCAATTTTGGGCGCTGTGGGGGTGCTAATCCTTCCCCACGCGTAACCGACTCCCGAACCTATTTTAATAGAATCTTTGGTAAACGCAGACCAACTTTTGTCTTAGAAAAAATGATTTTTCTTAAAATTATTTTTAAAAGACATTTTTAGGTATTCGACTTACCTAACCCAAAGGTTGATGGCGACTCTATCCAATTTTATCCAATTCAATCCAAAATACCCCATTTTTCAAAATTAAAGTTGTAACTATTTTTAAAACAATTAAACGATTGTCCCGCCGGGAAACGGTTACGACAGACATTAACATGTTGCCCTATAATCAAAGGATCATTTTATAACTTTTAATAGTCGAGAGACTCAATAAAGTAACATCCAATAGTCAGGGGACTATTTGTGTACTTTACCCTTTAATATATTATTTACAAGTATAATTGTATTTGTAAGTAACAAGCATGGAAAATAAATTTTTTAATAGTATGAAGTGATTATAATATAGTATTTGTTCATAATTTTTATTAACAATTGATAACACATTACAGACACAACTGTTTGAACTTATTGTTTTTAGAGAGAACAATAATTCTTTTAATTACTGAGATTATTTAATGTGTTAAAAATAAAAATAAAGTACGATAGTAAATAATGCGGTCCACCTGCTGAGGCAAACCAGAGAATCAAAGAATTTGGTGAAAAAGATGGGAGTGCGTGCGTGAATCCTGGTCCGGCACCAATACCATACTATCTAAGATGACATGCGTCCATTTGCCACACTTTTAATTATTACTTAATTCCTTCTTCTTCTTACTTAATTATACTAATCTCGCAATTAATTATTCTTTTACTCCTTAATGACCCCATAATTATGCAAACACCATAACTTAATTTATGTCATTGTTATGCTTATAAACGTCACACATTGCGAAAAAATTTGTACTAATTAATTGACACATTTTGTTAGGTAAAACACTTTGGACTGGTACGCAATTATGATACCAAAACCGACCAAAGCTCATTAAACACTAAATTTATATATATATATATATATATATGAGTTAATATCTATTATATAGTGAAAAGTAAGATTATTTACGTTTATAATACCTTTGGACATTAGTTGAGTGTCAGATATGTGTAGCGTGTCATAGAATTTATTTGAGCTCATGCACAGATTACGTATGACTTCAAACATTTTGGCGACGTTGGTTGGATGAGTGTGTGTTGGTCTTTGGAAATAATGACAGAAGGTCATTTATGTTATGTTTTGGTGATGATGTCGGGATTCGTGTATATGTAGTCATTATGTTTCATTGGGCTAATCACTAATATAATTCTATGTCTCAATTACTTGAAATTCAAGGAAGAATAAGTAAACGTGTTTATATACATGTGGTGGTCATTAGACTAAGTACTAATATTGTACTATGATTTGATTTTCTTGCAAGACAAGAAAGAGTAAGTTTATGTAAATGAGTTAATCGTTATGATATGTTATAAGTTAAGGAATCGTCGTAGAGTGAATATGATTTTATGTTGCCATCCATAGTTTTCATGGTTATATTAGTTACTTTAACTATCTCACTAAGTTATATAAGTTCCTTTCATTGTTTAACGTCTTTACAGGATAATAGAGCTCATAGATGACTCATGGTTGCATTCTAGGCATTGCAACTCACTTCCGAGCTAAGCAGTGTAATGTCCCTTTTTGTTTAAACTCCTAGATGGTGGCATATATTGTTTGAGCTGTGAAAATGTTGTGCAAATGTGAATTTAAGTTATCATGGTTGATGGTTAATGTTTAAGATTAGTTTATGCACGATAGCATGGATGCATAAATGCATAAACGTACGTGTGCGCATGATAAGAAGAAAGATTAGCATGTTGATTAATTGGTATATGCTTGGTTAAAGACATATTTTGGTCTAAATAGTAATACATAATTATACTTTAGAATAACTTACAAGTTAGTCTTCTAAATTTTAGATAACTACATTTCAGTCCTTGAAATTTTGAAAGGTTTCTAATTGGTCCCTAATCATTATATGTGATTAATAATGGATTAATAAGACTGATTATGCTCACATGTATTATATAAGATATATGTCTATATGGTTTTTACTTATAAGTTCTGATCTTAAGTTAATTTATGATTAAGTTCCTAATGGATCACTAGTTTTTAGCACGACTCTTAAAAGTAATTTGTATGTTCTAAGTTCACCTTTGGGTTAATTATAGTCTAGATTAACTTAATTGAGTTCAAAGTAAGGGCTTTATTATATTAAGATTATTTACATTTAGGTCCATTAACTTTCAGAAACTTTCAATATTGTCTCTAAGCATGGATTCAACTTCTGATTTGTTAGTGATGGATAAATATGATAATTTGGTTATGTATATTGTGTTTGTAATATGATTATATGTATAATTTTTGAATGTTTGATTCCGGTTTAAGTTCTAATAACATTCTTGATCTGATTTCCGGCTAGATCGAGTTTAGGGTGTTACACATTTAACATAATTTATTATAATTTCACTTATCTCAGCCTATCATAAGCTAGTGTATTCAGATACATAGATCTAACACCTCTTCATCAGGGGCACAAATATAATATAACTAGTGTATCCTTCCACCTCACCAAGATATGAAGTCTTTTAAAGAAAACATCACCCTACCTCACCAAATATAATCAAATATCATACGTACATAAACTCTATAGACCTTATGACATTCCAATTAAACTAGATACTAAGTCAACTTAACCAGGGCAACAATTAGATCACATTTTCACTTATCAATTCATTTGGAATGTATAAGTACTTGAAGAAGGTCATTTTCAAATCATACCACATATTTATTTGTTATTTTCACATCATATTTCAATTTCATAAGCTATCATGCTCGAGATATGAAAAAACCTAAAAACTCATATCATAAACACATAAAAACATTCACAGGATAGCTGAAAGCTAGGTACTCATTTGTATTTCATATTGAACATATTAAGCATATTTCCATACATGAATTAGGTTAATACAACCAAATACCTTAACAGACAACTACGATTACGCTCACCTAATCTGAGCTTATTCAAATGTGTCAATTCACTCGTTAGCTTTCTCTTTTCCTCTTCTCTTGGAAGTTCCAACTTCTTCTTGAATGTAAAAGACATATTCAACACAAAATTTCAAAGCACACATTAAACTCATAATCAAATCTTATATCTTTAAACATACATGAACATAATCAGAGAGCCATCAAACTTATTTATGTGAAATGACGAAATAAAGAGAGTGTAGGCTTATATAACTTAACGAAGTAGTTAATATAAAACAAAACAAATAATCACTAAATAATAACATATCCTTAACATATAAAATGGCATAGACACAAGTATATATCCTCTTGAAGTCTTTTTCATTAACACCATTCAAATTGACATTAGGTTCTTTGGAATTATAACGTGTAGTTTTATAACTCTTAAGAGCTCCAATGTAATTTTGATTTGGAAGATCTTATTCCATCTTTGTATGTGACAATGGGATGTTTCCGATCAGTCTATGTTGCTTGCCATACTATTTCATCTAAGAACCTATATAATGACTTCTGTAGTAAAATAAAATGATATTCTCCTTAAAGAATATGAATTCGAACAATTACAATTGCAGAGTGTGTGTACGTTTTCTAATCTTATACGTCTTCCCCTAACGTCTCTACACAAAGAAAGTACTCACTTCACCATTCTACCAACTTTATGCTTTAATTTCGACTCACTATATATTTTGATCCATCTGAGTAATTCTTTCATAAAGATCAAATCATAAAACAAATCACAAACTTGCAAAAACAGTGTACGGACTAATCTTTATATATATATATATATATAAGTTATAGACCTTCTCTGCCAGCCAAAAAGCACAAAAATGAATAGTAATTATGTCAAGACGACCTTGTAAAGCTAATTAGGTAACTTAGTTAATGAACTGCACAAATAAGAAAAAGGAGAAAAAAGCTTACTAATTTATAATTAATAGTTTATGCAAAAAACCTAGCTAGGTTATTAGGAAATGTAGTTTTTTTTTTCTTTTAACTTAAAGAAACGATAAAGGTATGCTGTCCTACTTTGAGCAAGCTGATTTTCATTGCATACGATAACCAATAATTTAGACATCGAGGATAAAGCAAAAAAAAAAAAAAAAAAAACAGGTGGGAATAACATTCATTAACTCCAGTTTCAACGAAGAGTATGTATATATAACATGTTATATATAATTTAAGTTAAAGCTGAAGGTATTAATTATTATTTGTCTTGTTTTATGCGGTATATTGGACGGTATATATATTCAGTGTCCACAACCACTAAACCAGGAACAAACTCCAACAACAGAATAACAGCAGTGAAGTGAGTTCAAAGCTCTAGGAAAATCAAGGTACGTCTCTGTGTGTGTGTGTATGAAAATATAAGTTCTGCATGCCGTTTCCTATAAAATATGTAAAAACTGTATTTCTTTCTGTAGGTTTGTTCTTTGGCCAATCAGTCTTTTGCTCTTTGGTATATACAACATGTGCCCAGGAAGTGATATTGAATCACGGGGAAAAGATTTAAATGGTGATCATCAGCACCAGCTTTTGAGGAATTACAATGAGGAAACAAGTGATGAAGATAAATTACTTCATGCGTTTTTACGAATGATTAATGTCAGTCAACTTCTCAGGAAGCTGCCATTGAACGAGGCAAGAGAGCCATTAAACCAGGCAAGCCTTCCTCATCCCTCTTTTTCTCTTTTTATGTTTCATTATCCATCATCAGCACCAAAATCCAAACATGTTTCATGAAATCATTAACTTTTAGTCAGATTAGTTTGAGAATTGATTAAGTTGAGAGCTGTCATTGTAAGAATAGGAAAGAGATTGAGCTGTTTTCTTTTCTTTTCTTTTGGCTGTAAATCATGTTGTTTGAATTCCTTTTTCGGGGTTTCATATGAAAGAGATGCTTAGCCTGTTTATAGAAACCTTTACGTACAACTCAACATATTTAAGTACTGTACTATGAAAGTAACCATACCAGCTTTGCAGATATTCCCTTCTTTTCTCTCTTTTAAATTCTATGATCAGTAGAAGGATTTGGCCCTTGAGAATTATTCATGTTCATTGGTTTATTTCAAGAATATAAGTTAATTTTCTAGCTTATTTCAAGAATATAAAACACCACCTTTCTCTGTTCATACAAGCAATTCTGGTCTGAGAATTGAACATTAAAATATGGTGTAGTGGAACCCTTTAATTAATTGACAGACTAGTATACATTAATTGTGTTATAGAGAATTTATCTTTCCTTTTCCTTAAAAGACTTAACTTTTTCAATAAAGTTGATGTACTGAAATTTTGTTGTGTAGAATAGCAATGGTACTATAACAAAAACTTCATTGGCCACTTGCACTTTTTAATAGTAACCAAAAGTTGAAATTGGGTTTTTTTTAGTTTCTTTTTCCTTTTCCTCGTTTCCCTAAGCTGGCCATGAGAAATTAACACTTAAAGGGGTTTGATAGGAAGCTTAGGAGTTATGAGAATATGGTGAAAAGTTAGCCAATGAATGTTGAATTCCATGCAGTTGGGAGATGAATTGCTGTCAATTGGAAAGATTGCAGGCCCAATAATGATGGCATCAATGCTTATACAGTCTAGAACAATTATTTCGATGCTTTTCCTTAGCCATTTAAGCCAAGAGGTGCTTGCTGGAGGGTCACTTGCAATGGGGTTTGGGAACATTACAGGGGTCTCTATCATCAAAGGTCTGTCCTTTGGGATGGATCCCATTTGCGGCCAAGCCTACGGTGCCAAAAGATACTCTGTCCTTTGCCAAACTTTCCATAGAACATTATGTCTCTTGCTACTCATTTGCATACCTATCTCCATCCTTTGGTTAAATGTTGAACCCATATTTCGATGCCTAGGCCAAGATCCCGATGCTACGAAATCGCCAAAGTTTTCTTGGTTGCCTTCATCCCTGAACTGATAGCGCAGGCTCTTCTCCATCCGATAAGGACTTTTCTTAGATCCCAAGGCATAACCACCCTATTACAATCGCTGCTATATGTGCAGTCCTTTTACACCCTTTGATCAACTACATTTTCACTATATATTTTCAGTTAGGGGTGAAAGGGATTGCGTTGGCTCTTGCTTGTACTACTTTCAATCTAAACCTGGGACTCATAGTTTATATGGTCGTGTCAGAAACTCCTTTGAAACCTTGGCATGGTGTCACAGTTGTATCTATCTTTCAAGGTTGGCAGCCGTTGTTAACACTAGCGGTGCCTAGTCTCTTTTCGGTGTGCTTGGAATGGTGGTGGTACGAGATAATGTTGTTCCTTTGCGGCTTGCTCGACAGCCCAAAGGCTAGCGTTGCAGCAATGGGCATCCTCATTCAAACAGCAGGTTTATTATATAATTTCCCTTACTCACTAAGCAGCGGCATTTCTACAAGAGTTAGTCAGGCTTTGGGTGCTGGTCAACCGTCCTGCGCCCATAGGGCGGCCAACATCGGTCTTGTCATGGCCTTTGCATTCGGCGTTTTGGCCTTTGTTGTCACAACGGCCCTGAGATCATGGTGGGGAAAGTTGTTCTCCGATGAGCCACAAATTCTTGATCTGATATCCACTGTGCTTCCACTTCTGGGGCTATGTGAAGTTGGCAACTCTCCACAAACAGCGGCTTGTGGTGTCTTAACAGGGACTGCACGTCCTAAAGACGGCGTTCGCATAAATTTGTGCTCGTTTTACATCGTCGGATTGCCGGTCGCTATCCTAACAACTTTCACGTTCAAATTCGGGTTCAAGGGTCTTTGGTTTGGGCTTCTAGCAGCACAGATTTCATGTGTGTGCATGATGGTCTACACATTGGTTCAAACCGATTGGAAGCACCAGGCCAAACGGGCGGACGAGCTGACCACGGCTGCAGCAGGCAAAGATGATTTAGAAACCAGCCTACTTACCTCTGATCTTTGACTTTAAACAAATATTGGTTGATAGCTTTTTTTTAAAAAAATTCCAGGTAGAGCAGTAGAATATATCCTTTTTATTGAGAAATTACAGAGCACTGAGCCCTAGTATAAGATGGTTAAGCTCTATTTTATTATGTTATGATTTGCATAAGAAAAAAAGGTCTCTGAAAGTACTACAGTTATAAATAATATAAAAAATACACAGACCCAAAAGAGTGATATAGACTAAGAGAGGATACAATGGGCCAAGCTTGATTCTCTTTATTGGGTGGGTCCTCTGTTGGGTCAATCGGATCCAAGTCTAATTACCCATATGGGTTACCTTCATTCATTTCTTTCTCGGTTCGGATTTTTTAAAACTATCCTTAAATCTTAAACCCTAAACCTTCAATCATGATTCCTAAACCCTTCTACCTCCCTTGGTCCATCTCACTCCTCCATGAAGCTAAAGCCAAGATATGATATTAACTTCGTCAAGATATTTCTTTCTTATCTTAAAATTTAGAATTTGACTAGAATTCAGTGCAACATTAATTAAAAGATAATTGAAGAAAATAATAAACATAATTTGACTAGAAGTAGTAAATTTATTTTTCTTTTATATTGACTAATAGTAGAAAATATAATTTAAGTAGATTTCAACTAAAAAAATTTCTTTGTAATCAAGTAAGGATTGTGATTAAAAGTCAAGTTGTTTATGTAAATCAACTTGTATTTTTCTACTTTCGATATAAGTGAAACATCTCTTCTCCTACTCATTGTATATTTTTTATTTTATATAAATTATATTATTTTATAATAAGTATTAAAAAATACATAATCACACTAAAAAAACAAAAGAAAAACAGATTTATACTAGTGTAATAATACACAAAAAGAACGATCATTTTAAAATAACTTTATTATTTCATGGGTATTCTTATCCTAAAAGAGGAATTATCAAATGACTAAGAATTTGGGGAACAAAATTTCCACAATTTTAACAAAAAAATACACTATTGTTGGTAATAAGTTATTATCGTCTAAGGGGAATGATGACAAACTAAACATGTAAATTTAATTTTAAAAATGATTATTTCTCTTGATAATGATATTTTTCATAAATCAAACGCTCCCTTGATGAAGTATGACACATAGAAGACTTGAAAAAAAATCTTATTTTATTGAGTACACTTGATTCAAATGGTACACATACATTGATGAAGATGAAGTCGTGAAGATTAACAATTTGCCTCTTACGGTGATGAAAAGAACAAAAATACTGACTGATTTCTGATTATATGCTTTGTACGGTTTAATAGTTACATGTGATATAATCGTTACTTTCTCTTTCTTGACAGATGACAATATTATCAGGCTTTAACGTATATGTTTGGGACACGAGTGAAAATAATATGACTGAATTAAATAGAAGAGGACTTATTGATGTACAAGGCATTAGCAAATTACAGTCCTAAGAATACTGCTAAAGGTCACAAAATAGTCCATCAACTATAGAGAATTGCTTTATTGAGTCATTCGACTATTAGAAGTTACAAAATAGTCACCTAATTATTTATTATGTTCCAAACTCATCATTTTCTATTAAAAAATTAACAGTTGTCAGAGCTGGAAGTAACATGCTGACTAAGATATGATAGTAGTTTAAGATTATGAGATCAAGTTTTGTCATATCTCAGTCAACAGGTTAACGTCCAGTTCAGACTACTGTTATTTTTTTAACGAAAAAGGATGAGTTTTTGGAACTTAATGAATATTTAAGTGATCATTTTATAACTTTTAATAGTCGAATGACTCAACAAAGTATTATCTTATAGTCCGAGGATCATTTGTGTACTTTACCCAAGAATTAAATAGTGCACTATTATTTTCTATAAATTTGTATGTTAAAAGATTAGATACACTACAAATTTAAACAACATATTTCATGAAACCTTAACTAATGACTTAGTTGTTGAATATTTAATTAAAACATTTCTATGAATAATTGTGTCTTTTTATTGGTTTATTATAATGATAGTGTGTAACTATTCATCATAAATTAATATGAATATTCATGGTGAATAGACATGATTATGTATGATGAAAAGGTGTTATCAATAGTTTTGTAATAAAAAAATCAATTCCAAAGTTTCTTCTTATATTTTCGTCTTCCTCTCTACAAAGTTTAAGTTTCATACTTCCATATCTCAACCAGTGGTATTCAGAACTAGGTTCGATAATAAATGAAGATGGCCAACAATGGTATGTTTCCATTTCAATTCCCTTGTCTTACAAAAGATAATTATAAGAATTAGTGTCTCTGTATGAAGGCTTTGCTCGAGGCACAAGATGCTTGGGAGATCACACACAATGGTTATGAATCTCCCCAAGACAAGGCTTTATTATCACAACAAGAAAATGAGGCTTTGACTGTAACCCCCTTAGACCGATACGAGTAACCTGATCCGATCTGGAGTGTCACATTAGGGCCACTGGAGCGACCCACCGTAAAAATAACGGAAAATTTAAACTTTTATTGAAACATGTAAACTCATAAAATCATTTATAAATACAAAAGTAAACTTTACCAATATTCAGAAATAAAACAGAATTTCAGACTCGCATATAAAACAAAATACAACCTACATACCCCCTAATCACATGTACTATACTCTTCCATCAATGCCGAAAGAATTCCTTTACTGATGTCGATAGATGCACTGATACGATTCTTGTAACCTGAAAAGGTGAGTAATAGAATGAGCTTTGGGAAGCTCAGTAATACAATACTACCAGATGATGTTGAAGAACGTGCAGATACATATAGACATATATTTCCTTATTAGTTCAGAAATCTATAGATTTTTAGGATAAGCTGAGGTCCCACTGATATCTCAGGTAGTAACAGACAATAAGATTTCAATTCAGAGAAATATTTTAGATGACTGAGTTCAGGAGATCAGAATAGGTTATCTAGTGTGTTCCCGTAAAACCAGTGAAAAGATACAAATCTTTTAAAAAAGTAGCAGTTTAAAACATATTTACCCTATGCACAAAGCAGAGGAGCATGTAAAAATGGTAAGGTCTTACCCTTGCACATAGCAAAAAAGCCTGGGAAACGGTAAAGTCTTACCCTTGCACATAGCAAAGGAGCCTGCGGTAAATGGTAAGGACTTACCCTTGCACATAGCAGAGGAGCCTGGGAAACGGTAAGGACTTATCCTTGCACATAGAAAAGGAGCCTACGGTAACGGTAAGGACTTACCCTTGCACATAATAGAGGAGCATGCTGTAACGGTAAGGACTTACCCTTGCACATAACAGAGGAGCCTTCGGTAACGATAAGGACTTACCCTTGCACATAGCAGAGGAGCCTGCGATAATGACAAGGACTTACCCTTGTACATAGCAGAGGAGCTTGCGGTAACGGTAAGGACTTACCCTTGCACATAACAGAGGAGCCTGATGAAAACAGGGAAACCTGATAACACATTTCAGGTAACCATAATTTATAAATCAGTAAATCAATACTTTCATTAAAACTCATTTCAAAGCATATAAAACCATCATGTAGTACATGTGGAACACACTAGAGGATCCAAGTATTTATCAAAGACACAGGGTAGTTATCAGAATGGATAACATGAAATTGATGTAATTTGATCGAATTCCAGAAATAATGTCCTACTGAAGGGAATTGATTAATAATGGAACTAATCATACATTTAAAGTTGATACATGATTCAGGTGCATCAGGAAAGTGTTCAGGAACATTTATACAAAATAATTCTAGATTTAGATTTACTGAGAGTGATTCTATTATCCAACAATCAGGGGTATTCAGGAGTATGTTTTGAATTAACAAGATTTTAGTCCAATTGAACCAAATGAGTTATTCAGAATCCTTTGCATCTAAGTTACTTGTGTTTTCATATATGACCGTAGTAATTTGAGTTGATAAGGGAGAAATGAATATTTAAGGCACTTATAATTTGGAGGTCTCCCACGGAAGCTGCCCCCAATGCCAGTTGGGGGCAGCCTACTATCTTACTTCCCCTTACTCCATTATATATGGGAATAAGGGTCAACTAATTTTTTATAATTTGTGTCGATCTATTGGATTATCGAACAACTCGATCTGAACAACTCCCAGAACTGCTGCTTGTCGAATGATCAATTCATTGCCCTTCCAGGGTATTCACTCTTTAATGCAAACAATTCTTGTCCATATATCATCTTTAGAATCATCGCTGAATATATCTTAAGGAGATGAACATATATTCCTTAGGTCTTTATTTCATTTCCACGTTTCAACGATATCAGGAAATGCCGACTTACTTGATTTGTAGTTCATAAACCATAGGGATGGTACATCATGTAAGTTCATAAGAGTTTCCAGACTTAACCAAATCATTTACTTAATCCTCAATCATTGAGGTTGCTAAGTTCATTTAGTAGTCAAGTCTATCCCAGTTACTTCGAAATTTCCAGAGTAATTCGGTCGTTTCAACGATTTATATACGTACATTACTTTCATTCAGTTCATTTCAGAGCTGTGGGTATTAGAAATTCCAAGGTTTAGATGTACTTCAGGTTATTTTACACTTTAGGGGCATTTTGTTCATTTTACACTTTAGGGTTATTTTTATAATTCCAATATAGATCCGGAATTTAATTTGATGATTCCAAGGTTCTCGTAAATCAAGGTATGAGTTCTTAGGTCGTCTCTATTATCATAGTCATTCATATTTCATTTTACTCTTTAAGGGTATCATCGTAATTTTCTTCGATTCCGACAGTGGCATTACTTCGAGCAAATTAGGCTTGAAAGTATTCCAGTTCCATTAAAGTTCAGAGTACTTTGTTCATTTGCTCATTGGAGGTTAATTTCACCTTTAGGGGAAATCTTGGTCCTTTTTCAGTACAATGGCATTTTTGTAATTTATCCATGGTGCTCTTTACGGATTTCATATCCAAATATTTCTAACATTTAACCTATAACAAGATTAATCAGAATTTACGTGTTCTGAGATTTATTGATTTACTGATTAAATCATTGAACCAAGGTTTATTCTCGGTCACTATACATATTGCTTTTTTTTCGAGTTGTCTAAGGCTTTTACAGTGTTCTGACCTTAATCCTATTTATGTCTGAGTCCAATGATAATTAATTACATATAATGGACCAATCATTCAAATGAAGCATTTACCACCAATCCATGAGTTTCGAAAAGCATACAAAAGGTAGTAGAGTATTACCTCAATTTCCATACTGATCGACCATTTAAATTCCATTCGAACGCCCTCGATCTTTAAATTCAACTTCCAATAATTCCTCAAATACATAACAACATAAATTTCATCAAAACCGGAGCTTAATTGCGAAAAAAAAATCGAATTGGGTGATTAATCAGTGAAAAACAGCTTATCGGGTTCGAATTTGGCAAAACTGACTTCAGAATCGGACTGAGGACGTCAAAAATCATAAAATATGACTTTTCAAAAATTTTGCCTTTTTTTTGTCAAAGTCAACGGCTCGATCCAGGCGGCTCAGCTCAAACGGCTCCCCTGGATGACAGACGATACCCACTCTCAGGGGCAGCACATGCGGCGTCTCCAGTCGTTGGTTCGGCGTGAAATTTTCTAGATTTGTACATCAAGACCTCGGGAGTCTCGTGCAAGTGTTATTTTTCACCAAAATATAACGGATTATAGAATTTTAAAACGTACTAACTTATCCGACGATGGTTGGACAATGGAGAATCGGAGCTACAAAGGAGGTCGACGAGGGAGGAAATTTGGAGAAAAAATATGGGAAAACTGATTGCACAGGGGAGGGGAATTTATTTTTCAACATATAAGAAAAATGGGTAAATTCAGGACTTGGTCCCTGAATTTCCCTCACTTTATAAAACTGACTATAAGTTTTGGAAACTTATAATTTGACCCCTAAATTGGGGTGTTACATTGACGAAGACAATAAAAAAGGATCACAAGCTCTTACTCTTGTCCACCAATGTCTGGATGATTCGATGTTTGTAAAAGTGGCAAATGACAACACCACAAAGGAAACATGAGAGATTTTACAAAATTCTCTCCAAGGAGTTGACAAACTGAAGAAAGTTTGAATCCAAGTGATACGATGTGAGTTTGAAACCTTGCAGATAAGGAATCTGAGTCAATTTCAGATTATTAATCAAGGGTGATGATCATTGTCAATCAAATGAATAGATACGGAGAAATTTTAGAAGATGTTCGTGTGATTGAAAAGATTTTTCGTTCTTTGACTCTAAAATTTTGATTATGTGGTTTGTGTTATTGAATCAAAGGATTTAGACTCTATGATTATTGAACAAGTTATGAGTAAGTTGCAAGCCCATGAAGACAGATTTAATATGAGACAAGATGAGTTCATTGAATAAGCCCTCAAAGCCAAGGTGTCTTTGAAAAATAATAGAGAAGAAAAGAATCGAAAGGGTCAAGGATGTGGATGAGGTCGAAGTTTTAGCCAACAAGGATATGGAAGAAGTGCTCATGAATATCGTACAAGCAATAATGTAAGTTCATTATCAAGAAATCAAGGAAGATCAAAGGGAAGGGGAAGATTTAATAATCAAAGATTAAATGAAATGAGGTATGACAAGTCCAATATTAAATGTTATAATTGTCATAAATTTGGTCATTTTTCTTGGGAATGCCAAAATAAAAATAGAAATGAAGAGAAAGTCAATCTCTTTGAAGATCTATAAGATGTTGAAGAGCCAACCTTATTGCTAGCACTCAAAAAAGAAAAGAACAATGATGCAAGTACTTGGTATCTTGACAATGGAGCAAACAATCACATGTGCTGTGACAAAGAGATTTTTGTGGAACTTGATGAGAAATTTAAAGGCATTGTTTCATTTGGAGACTCTATAAAGATCCAAATTCAAAGTAAATGTACTATTTTAATTTCTCTAAAAGATGACAACCATAGCCTTATTACCGATGTTTATTATGTGCCCAAGTTGAAAGGTAATATTTTGAGTTTGGGACAACTCATTGAAAGAGGTTATGAAGTTCACATGAAAGATCATTGTCTTTGGCTAAGAGATCAATATGTGAAATTGGTTGCTAAACTATCAATGTTGAAGAATAGAATGTTTTTATTGAATCTCAAGATGATTGATGCAAAGTGCTTGAAGACTAGTGTGGAAGATGATGCATGGTGTTGACACATGAGATTTGGTCACTTGAATTTTGGAGCTATCAAAATGCTTGGAGAAAAGAAGATGGTAAATGGAATTTCGATCATTAGTCACCCTAACCAATTGTGTGAGGCGTGTCTCCTAGGAAAGCATGCTAGGGCGAGTTTTTCAAAAGAAGAAACATCAAGAGCAATTGAGCCTCTTCAACTTGTTTATACCGATGTATGTGGACCAATCACTCCGCCATAATTCGGTAAAAGTATATATTTCTTACTCTTCATTGATGATTACAGTAGAAAGACATGGGTTTACTTCTTGAAGCATAAATTTGAGGCCTTTGGTGTTTTAAAAAGTTTTAAAGCTCTTGTTGAAAAGAAAAGTGGCTATGAGATAAAATCGTCCTTTAACGGTGCCCAAATCACCACAAAAAAATGGAGTTGTAGAGAGGAAAAATAGAACCATTATTAACATAGCCATGATTATGATGAAGGAAAAGAATATGCCTAAAGAGTTTTGGGCCAAAGTTGTTTCATGTGCAGTTTATTTGTCCATTCATTCACCAACAAATAAAGTGGATAATGCAACTCCTCAAGAAGCTTGGAGCAGAATAAAGCCAAGTGTGAGACATTTTCGAGTGTTTGGAAGCATTGCCTGTGCACATGTACCCGACCAAGGTAGATCTAAACTTGACGATCGAAGTTCAAAATATGTTTTTATTGGTTATGACTCAAATTCCAAAGGCTACAAGTTGTATAATCCAAGCAATGGAAGAATTCTTATCAGTCGCGATATTGAGTTTGATGAACAAAAGAGTTGGGATTGGGACATACAAGAAGAAACCTATGATTTCTTTTCGTATTTTGAATAAGAACAAGATGTGATTCCTCTGCAAGATGTGAATCCTTCACAGGATATGACTCCACCTTCACCTAAACCAATCTATGAAGAAACGTTTGGTGAAAGCTCAAGTGCTGTAGCAAATTTGAATGAAAGATCAAAGAAATTTAGAAGTATAAGGGATTTGTATCGCTCCACTGAAGATATTAACGACTTGTTTTACCTAAAGGTAGATAGTGAGTCACTTAATATTGAAGATGTTGTGAAGGACAAGAAATGAAGATTAACAATAGATGAAGAAATAAAATCCGTTGAGAAGAATAATAATTTGGAGTTATCGGATGTAATACCCCTAACCCCGAATCTGACCCAGATCTGAGTCTGAGGTGTCACATCGACTTTTCAAACGTTTTTCTTTACAAAATGGTAAAAATTTAAATTCACAATTCAAAAACAAATTATTACTTTTCATTAATTAAAATCAATTGGTTATACAAAACCTATCAGAGCATATTCAATTCAAATCTAATAGTACATGCCAACTATATCCGAAAGAACAAAAAAATACATATTATCTTTACTTTTCTGATCTGAACTTCGTAAGGAAAATGCTGACCTGTCTTGCTCCTCTTAGCTTCTCTTCTTGCTTTTCAACCTACGTGTGAAACATTCACACGCTAAGTCGACGACTTAGTGAGGCATATAAAACTTATAATGCACTTTATAACAATTAACAATGTTTGCATTTTCTGTTATATCATGCTATACCAAATCACTTTATTTCATCATATCATATAAAATCATATCAGATTACCTAGCAAGAAATACATACATACACATAAATCATCATTAGTAGTTTATCATTTAATCACATACTTTTATACTTAACCTTCTTAATCAAACACTATACACACACACACCATTATATCATTTCTATAACATTTATCATATTACAAACATATATTTGTTATTATCTCTTGATTAGCCCATGTATATATGTGAGAACTATAAATATGTGAGTCTATAGAGGTTGTGCACTAATGCTGTCAACACAGCTCGTATAAATGCACCGAAGTGCCACGTAGAATTGCACCGTAGTGCCGCGTAGAAATGCATCGAAGTACCATATAATATGTCCCTAAGGACCATGTAGAAATTCCTTAAGAATCATATACATATGCCAAGGATCAAGTATATGTCTCAAAAGACCTCACACATGTTCCAAAGAATATATATATGTCCCGAAGGACCGCGTAGACCCTCGATTCATGGTATACCAACTATACCTCTAACTCTCATAACACATAACATGGGCAGTAATATTCATGTTATTATACATTCACATATTCATATCACATATACACATAATCTCATAGCTCTTTCACATAGCTCATTATCAATTTTCATAAGATCACATCCAATCACGTAGTTCATTTCCATATAATTCACATGTACCTATATTCTTTTTCATATAATCACGTAGTCCTATAATATTTCATATGACATCATATATCACATCACATAGATACATATTCAAATACTCATAGTTATATAGCACTTAAATTATTCATATTTACATAATTCATGGTCATATAGCTTCTATCACAAAGGTGCTTATCTTATCTCTTGTTCTCATATGTTCATGTTTATCATATAACACATAACTTTTATTGCATATTTATATCACATTCCTACATCACTAATTCATAATATATTTTATATCGTATCATCTATCTTATTCTTTATTTATTGGTATGCACTTATATTGCATAACCTATGTCATATTTATAAACATATATCTTATATTATATGTGCATATCATCACTTTATATTCAAGTTTCCTAAGTGATATATTATTTCTAGTTCATTCTATAATTCAATATTATCTAGTTTTCTTCAATTCTCCATAAATCATATAACTCTAATACACTAATTCTCATAATTGATCATACCACTATGTACTTGTCTAACTCATGTTTCTATTATTCATATAACCTTTACACATGTTTACCTAGTTCCTATTGTTCTCAGGAATTCACTTTCATCATATTCTCCTATTATTACATATTTTATCTTATAACCATATATTCACATAGTCTTATATTTCATTATCATATAATTTATATTTGTTCTCTTATAACTCTTCATATTCATATATTTTCATTTCCATATATCGCATAGATCTTATCACATGACTTATCTTTTATACTCACATAAACCACATAGCACATACCAGAACATATCAACTCATATAATCAAGCATACATAGATTTCATGTCATTCATATACTTAAGTTTATGACTTCATGCACTAGACTTAGAGGAAATAGACTTATCGCAAGTCAAATTTCCATATAATCCTATATTCAAATAAGATGCACTCACCTGGCCTCACTAGTCAATATCGATCTCTTATCTTTCCCCGTGATCGATCTTACTTGTCAATGGTTCTGGAACTCGTTTAGGCTCTGTATCTACATAAATATAATTTTCCAGACAATTATCAGAAGCCTAAACCTTATAATTCGATACTAAAAACTTGAGCTAAATTAATGAACCAAAATTCATTTTCCCTTTAGGAGTGCATCGGTACACTACGGGTGTATCGGTACCCAAATTAGCTTCGAAATTCACGGGTATCGGTACACTCCTTAATGTAGCGATACACTATGAAGCTGTTCTTCAAATTTGGTCTTAGTGTATCGATACCAATTCATAGTGTACCGATACACCCTGCCCAGAATAGACTGTTTTCACTCGAAAATTATCAACACTTCACCCAATTTTCATGTATTAAGCCCTTGTTATGTTACCAAACTCAACTGTAATCACTTTAACCAATTTCTATCATTCCAACACCTTATTATCTTCCATATATCTCCCAAATTCTTAAAACTAAGAATCTCACTAAATTTTTCATGTAATACAAACTTTGTTCTAACACTTCTAACTTCTTACTCTTCCATATGATAAGTCAAATTCAACTTCCAAATTCATTTAAACCTTCTTATTCAAAATTTCACTTAAAAACTTTATTTACTTAATCTCTCCTAACATCTCCATCTTTGAGTTTTTACTTATCTTTAGACTTCCTTAAGCTTTCTTACTATCCAAAGAATCAAAACCAACTTATAAATCCAAGAATTAAACAGCTGAAATTAAACTCACCTTTAACTGAAGCTTATGGGGAGAAGAAGAAGGCTGAAGAAGAAGACTTGGATTCATTTCCCACGTTTTTATATCCCTTAAAAGAGAGAATAAAAAAAATCTTCTCTTAGAAAATAACATAATACCCTTGTTACTTTCAAACTTTATTATTAAATCCAACATCAAAATTCTCCAATTAAATCCCTGAACTTTTAACTTATTTCGAGATTGAACAAAAAACTTTCAAAATTCATATTTTAGTCACTAGCCCTGTTTGGGATGTTATATCGGAACTTCCAAAAGGTCATAAAGCTATCGGAGTTAAGTGGATTTTCAAGAAAAAAATGTGAGTGGAGAAGTTGTGAGATACAAAACAAGACTTGTTAAAGGTTATAAGCAAAAACATGGGGTCGATTATGATGAAGTCTTTGCATCGGTTGCTCGAATTGAAACCATTCGATTGATTATCTCCCCGGTTGCTCAAAAGAAGTGGAAAATTCATCAACTTGATGTGAAATCAGCATTTCTTAATGTTTTCTTAGAAGAGGAAATTTATATTGAGCATCCCACTGGATACAAAGTCAAATGACAAGAAGATAAATGTCTAAAGCTGAAAAAGACGTTATATAGGTTGAAACAAGCACTTTGTGCATGGTACAGTCGCATCGAAAAGTATTTTCAAGATAATAGTTTTGATCGTTGTCTTCATGAACATGCACTCTATGTTAAAATAAACGATAGTGGAGACAATTTGATAGTTTGTATTTACATGGATGATTTGGTCTTTACAAGTAAAAATCTCAAGTTAATTGAAGAATTCAAGAAGCATATGTCGTTTGAGTTTGAGATGACCGATGTGGGTCTAATGTCTTATTATTTGGGCTTAGAAGTGAAACAATCAGAGGATGGTATATTCATCTCGCAAAAGAGTAATGCAAAAGAAGTACTGAAGAAATTCAAAATGTTAAATTGTAATCTTGTTGATACCTCAATGGAGTATATAGTAAAGTTTTCGAAGTTCGAAGATGGAACAAAGGAAGATCCAACTCTTTTTAAAAGTCTTGTGGGAAGTTTGAGGTACTTGACTTGTACAAGACCAAATATCCTATTTACAGTAGGTGTAGTGAGACGCTACATAGAAGCTCCTACGTCAACTCACTTGAAGGTCGGTAAAAGGATTCTTCACTATCTAAAAGGTACTATTTATTTTTGGGTTATTCTACACATCTTCTTATGACTTTCAACTCATGGGATTTTGTGATAGTGGTTTTTTCGGAGACATTGACTATAGAAAAAACACATCCGGATTTGTGTTCTTCATGGGAGATTATTGCATCTCTTGGAGTTCGAAAAAACAACCCATTGTGACTCTTTATATATATGAAGCATAATATGTGGAGGCAACTTCTTGTACTTGTCATGATATTTAGCTTAAAAGATTAGTGAAAGAACTTCACTTACCACAAGAAGGACCTACTAAAATTTGTATTGATAACAAGTCTGCACAAGCACTTGCAAAGAATCTGGTGTTCCATGATAGAAACAAACATATTAACACCGAATATCATTTTATTATAGAACAAATCGCCAAGAAGAAAGTGGAGCTCAAGTTTGTGAAGACTCAAGATCAACCTGCAGATATTTTCACGAAACCTCTCAAGTTTGAAGATTTTCGAAGAATACGTGAAAATCTTGGTGTGACGAAGAAATGCTCAAATTAATGGCGAGTGTTGAATATTTAATTTAAACATTTCTATGAATAATTGTATCTTTTCATTGATTTATTATAACGATAATATGTAACTATTCATCGTGAATGAATATGACTATTCATGGTGAATAGACATGATTATGTATGGCGAAAAGGTATTATCAATAGTTTTGTAATAAAAAAAATTCAATTCCAAAGTTTCTTCTTATATTTCGGTCTTCCTCTCTACAAAGTTAAGTTTCATACTTCCATATCCTAACATTAGTCTCTTTTCAATGTTTTGGTTAAGATTTCATGCAGTTAGATGAAAGAAAGCAACCATGCTATACACGACATTACAAGGCTAAGATTCAAGGAACATATAAATTCTTATCTATCCTTGCTTGATATCTTTCATTGTTTTTTTTCAAAAGATAAAATTAAATATTATAAAAACCCAAAAATTTAGGGACATACCGAACAAATCCTTCAATGTCTCTAACCATCTTTTGAATCCATATAATACGCCCTAGACAACGGTTTGGTAAGTCCATCAACACGTTGATGTTTGGTAGGGATGTAAATAACAAGTAACTCCCCAACAATGATTTTTTCCCTAACAAAATGCATATCAAGTTCCACATGCTTCGACCTTGCATGAAACACAAGATTAATACTCATGATGACAACACTCGAATTATCGCTCCACACCATAGGCGTAACTGATCATGACACCCTATATCGGTTAACAAAGCTTGAAGCCAAACAACATCAGACACCATATCCGCACTACCACGATACTCAACTTCAGTGGTGGATCGAGAGATCGATTTCTGACGTTTAGAGGTCTACGATACCAAATTTCCTCCCAAGTAAACACAATAGTCAGTCACAAACGCTGTCAATCGAATATCGTCATATGCTCAGAAAACTAACCCAAAATCAATGGTTCCACTAAAATAACGCAAGAGGCGTTTCACAGCTAACCAATAAAGTTCACATGAAGAATGCATATATTGAACTACCCGATTAACACTAAACGTAATACCTAGTCACGTACAGCACAAATAAAGCAATGCACTAACAACACTTCGATAGAACTGATGATCAAGAGGACGACCAATACCTTGCTTAGTTTTGGAGTTACAACCATTGGAGTGGGAACAAGACTTGATCCGTGCATGTTCATTTTTGCAAGAAGCTCAAGAACGGATTTCTTCTAACTTAGCATAAGTGTGTTCTCATTACGCCACACCTTAAGACTTAGAAAAAGATGCAACTCCTCTAAATCTTTAAGGGAAAATTCTTGCCCTAACAGCTTCACTACGCTCTCAACATCACCTTCATCATGGCATGTAATCACTATATCATCGACATACACGAGAATATAGACAAACTGATTCCCTATAGGATGAATAAACAGCGAGGCATCAGCTTAAGTGTCATGAAATCCAATGCTAATCAGAAACGCACAAAGTTTAGCATACTAATTCCAATGTGCTTGTTTGAGACCATATAACAACTTCTCGAGTTTGCACACTAGTTTCTAACCATCGGTAGCATATTTTTCAAAGCATGGAGGTTGAACCATGTACACATCCTCATGTAGCTCCATTAAGAAAAGTGTTATTAACGTCAACCTGCTATAATTTCCATCCATTCGTTACTGCTAGAGACAAAATAACATTCACCGGGAATGGTTTCACAACCGGATTAAATGTGTCATGAAAATCATGACCAAGATGAGCAAACCCTTTTGCCACCAAGTGAGCTTTCTATCATGATATTGTACCGTCAACATTCTTTTTCACCTTAAACAACCACTTGCACCCGATTGCTTTATGCCCACTCGATAAGGGCACAAGTCGCCATGTTCCATTTCGAACCAAAACACCATATTCTTCCTGAACAGTTGCGTTCCATGCAGGCACTTCAAGAGCTTGATGAATAGAAGTTGGGACTCCTTCATTGTCTGCAACATGGGAAATGAAACGTTTTAGGTGTGAATACTCCCAACTTGCTCCTTGTAACCATAGGATGAATATTAGTGTGAGAAACAGTTTGTCGTTGATCCTCAACACACCCAGCAGGAACCCCAGATGCAGTACCACCAGTTATGGAAAGTTCACCATGCAACGACTCAGACATTCCAGATGCAGTATGGGTCCAAGCCATTGCAGGCAATAACTATACATTTCCAACTACTCTGATGCTATCAAGACGATTATGAACCTTACCCAGCTCGAGCTTAACAATTTATTTGGCTAAAGATGTGGGTAAAGCTTTTGGTCTCATTCTGGCCTCGCTTTCGATCATTTGCCGACCTCCGTAATTCTCCTTATTGACTCCATTGAAGGGTTGGTGGGTTACGGTATTCTCCTTATATACAATCGGGAAAAAGACTACAAAAGATGTGGTCTGGTAAACCTGTTAATCATTCTCAATTAAAGATTTTTTTGTTTTTCGTTTATATCATGTTGATAATGATAAATTAGGGGTGAATTCACGAGATAATGTTCTCAAATTTTTTTATTCACGATATAGTGCACATCCCAAATTAATTGTTGAAATGGGGTGAATTCTACAGTGATGGCCATAGGACGCCATGCAATCCAGGCGACATACGGGGTGACATACGAGCCATACGGGGTGACATACGAGCCATACAAGCCATATACGAGCCATACGAGCCAATGGAGAGGTCGCCATGCAGTCTTATACGAGGAGAGGTCACCATGCAGTCTTAGACGAGTCATACGAGCCAATGGAGAGGTCGCCATGCAGCCTGGGCGACCTTGTAGGTCGCCATGTAGTCCCGGCGACCTTGTAGGTCGCCATGTAGTCCCGGCGACCTTGTAGGTCGCCATGTAGTCCCGGCGACCAAGTAGGTCGCCATGTAGTCCCATGTAGTCCTAGCTCACGAGACCTCATGCATGCACATGCAGCCACAACTTAGATTCCTTCACGTGCTCCCCTTCTGCTCCCCGCTGCATGCCTACAGCTATTGACGCATACATGTGAACCATTTGAGCCGTGAATTATTGGTACAATAATTGAACCATTGCTGCGTGAAATCAGCTGCTATCATAGCTGCAATTGCACAATTATTGGTGAAATAATTGAGGCAGCCGGTTATATATGGGGTGTGCATTATCGTGAGAACATAAAAGAAGAAAGAAAGGGAGAAGAGATTGCAGCCAGAGCTTGGTCGCCGAGATTGCAGCCGAAGAAAGGGAGAAGAGATTGCAGCCGAGAAAGAAAGAAAGGGAGAAAGGAAAGTAAGAAGAAGAAAGGGAGATAAGGTAAATTTTTTTATATTTAAATTAGTTTATTATTATAAATGTTTAATTTGTTAGTTTAGGGTTTAGGGTAAAACAAAAAGCAGTTAATTAGTTTGTTATTTTAGGGTTTAGGGAGATAAGGTAAATTTTAAATCATTAGTATCAAATAATTAAATATTAACAATAAATACTTATTAATAATAATTAGTAAATCATTAGTATCAAATCATTAAATATTTAAAATCATTAATAATTCGACTATGTGTAAATTTAAACTCAGTAATCCACACTTGTACACTCATTTGTTAGTATTTTATAATTATTAGTAATAATTATTAAATCATTAGTATTAAATCATATTATAAATAATTACTAAATAATTATTATAAAATCATTATTATAATGATTATTATCAAATCATTACTAAATCATCAAATCATTAAATATTTAAAACATTATTAAATCATTTTTATAATGATTATTACTAAATCATTATTATAATGATTATTATCAAATCATTACTATAATGATTATTATCAAATCATTACTAAATCATCAAATCATTAAATATTTAAATTATTAAAATCATTTTTATAATGATTATTACTAAATCATTATATAATGATTATTATCAAATCATTACTGTAATGATTATTATCAAATCATTACTAAATCAAATCATTAAATATTTAAATCATTATTAAATCATTTTTATAATGATTAATAAATACATAGAAATACATATATGATTACTAATGATGAGGCCTATATCTTGGTAAATTAGGACAATTGTTTTTTGAATGGCCTTCACCCCTACATAATCCTCTCTTTGCTTGACCTCTCTCTATAGCATGGAAATCCATACTGGTATGAATTCGAGTCGACTCAGGTCGACCCTTTGGACTTCTGCGAAGCATTGGATTTGGTAGCCATTCATCATGATCCTTTTTGGGCCAATATGATTCATTCGGGATCTGTCTGAACACATAGCTGTAGACATTTAATATCCTACGTAGGTGGAAGCATTCATCAACATAAGTGTATGCGCTTACACCATACATACATGCAGCGACTGCTGAGCATGGATATTTCCATGCCTGAAAACGACCAATCACACCATTTGTGTCGTAAATCAACTCTAAATGTTTGGTCTTCTCCTCCGACGTTATGACGTATGCACGACACGACAAAAGTATGACCAACTCGGTCGAATTATGAACAACCATTGATGTTGCCAATCACTCATTTGCTTTCATTGATTCCACCACTGTAGGAGCCCAAGTTTTACCTCTATTTATGAGACTCTCAATTTCCTTGCCTTTGTCCGACCAAACTTTACCCAGTCTAAAGTACGTCTCTTTCACCACACTCGCTATTGGGAGATGGCGTGTACCTTTTAGTACCGAATTAATGGCCTTAACAAGGTTTGTGGTCATATTTCGTATCTCCGACCTTCATCGTATGCTTGCGACCATTTTTTCCCACTTCCAAACACGCTGATCATCATAAAATACCTTCAAATTCTCCAATCTCTTGTCAAATTTTGGTCGACGTAGTTCGTATCCTGTTCCATAATATTGGTTTAAACCGCAATTAAAAAACCACGTAAAAAATGCACAAATATTGAAAATAACTTACCCATGCTGACTATCTCGCTACGAATATGTGCGTTATGAAACTGGTTACTATTCTGCCAATATGACGGATACAAATGTCGGATATGCACAGAGGGTACCAAACGACTTCCTGGTCGTTCAATTGCCGCCAAATACCCGTTCCTCTATCGGATATCAAGCAAACTCCATCTTCACGAACGACATATTGACGTAGATTGGTCAGAAAGAAATCCCAAGCCTCTGTTGTCTCTCCCTCAACA
Source organism: Hibiscus syriacus (assembly GCF_006381635.1). NCBI lineage: Eukaryota > Viridiplantae > Streptophyta > Magnoliopsida > Malvales > Malvaceae > Hibiscus > Hibiscus syriacus. The sequence continues at coordinate 42,364 of NW_024063451.1, forward strand.
ATGGCGAATGCAATTGGGAAGATATTTCGCTCACCATCTTGAGCAACTGCAATCAAAAGTACATGCCTATATTGACCATACAACCACGTACCATCTACTTGGATCATACGTTTGCAAAATGGAAATCCTTCAATACATGCCTTGAATGCCCAAATAGTCTATGAAATATTTTTTTTCCCTGGCAGAAGTTGACCTTCTTCGTCATATGCGGGCATGGTTTGAGACTTCACTATAGTTCCTGGGATAATCGCTCCATTGCTTGTAGCAAATGTGGTAGCTCATTGTACGATGTATCCCAATCTCCATACGTCAACTCATTGCCTTCATTT
>NW_024063452.1:0-93263 GCF_006381635.1 Hibiscus syriacus
TTACTTTTAGCGGCGTTTAAAACACCGCTAAAGCTCTGTTTTGTTGTTGTGAATGCTTACAAAAAGTTGTCTAGCTACTTACCTTTCAGCTGCGATTAAGAATCAATCGACGGGACTGTTTGTGTTGCTCAAAGGATAAGGAAGATGGTGTTTCGAAACAAGCCATAACGTAAGCAGCTCGATCATCATATCTGCGAAGGAAACATAGCAACCCCGAAGCATCCGCCCCAACACTGCAAGATCACCCACCGGGTTGAAGGCAGTTGGTGAAGTAGGCAGCGAGCTCCTGTTGGTGCACCGGGTTGTCATTCATTTCCCTTCGCTCCTTAGCGATAATAATTAACTCCTTCACTTCATCAACTTCCTTCTCGATTCCACGACAATCAATGGAACCATATGAAGAATGTTGAGGAAGAGCGGAAGAGCCTCGGTAAATTTTCCAGCTGTTGTCGCCTTGTAACCAGCCTTCAGCTTTTCATCCAACTGAGAAAAATTGAACACGAGCTGGTGGACACCTAACATTAGGACTACCAGACTCGCTCCACCCTCTCAATTGCTAACGAGACCACAGGAGCAGATGAAAATGCAAGAAGATAGCTATGGCTGCCAGTGTAAGATCAAGAAACATGGACCTTAAAGGTGCAAAGTTCTTATCCAAGCTGCCAGCTTAGCAAACGCATTGCTGTATAAAAGTTGCCTGCTGCTGCATGATCGGCAGACAGACGATTTTTGAGTCCAAATTTGGTCACAGGCATACCGGAAGTCGGTGTTACAAGACGGAAGAATGAGCATTGCCTCAGGGGAAAGTCCAAGTCTTCAAGGTCCCATCCACCTTCCTCTTTGTTTTCTTCAGCCACTTCCCCATCTTCCAAAATTGCAACAACATCCCCATTTTGCAAGCCATCACTTCGACCATATCAAGACCCTCACCCAATTACCTTCAGCACCCTCCTCTTCTTCACGTACACCGCCACCCCTGCCAATACTATCCAATCCACCTTCAAATTTTGCTTTTCATAACTCTCAAGAGCGGCCAATCACCACTGCACACGACAGGGGTTGGTGGCATAAATAAGGATGGCTTTTAACCCCTCTGGCAGGGAGGGACTTCATATCCCAACTCAGCTGCTAACCTTTCAGCCACATCCTGTAGACCATGGATGCTGTAACATAAGCAAGGCAAGTGACCAGCATTCTCCAAGATCTTGACACGCTCCCCTATATCACCAAGATACAGAGCATTGTGAAATTGACCCATAATCGTTCTTAACTTCCGCAATTTTTAGCATCTTGGACAGCTTTTCTAGGTTACCAGTTATGAGATAAAGAAAAGACCACCTGTAAAAGTTCTTTGTCCTCTGGTAGGCATATTCCACTATACCTGCATTGCCTTGGCGAAGGGCCTCCACACCCAATCTACGCCAATGATCTTTGTCATCGATCTCCTTAGTTGACACGGCAATTTGAATATATTCCCACTCTCAAGAGCCAAATTAAAGCGTGTTTCTCATCTTTCACAAATTGGAGAGCCACTTCAGGAACCCTTTCTGTTACAGATAAGCAATCACGGCCTCACCACAATGCTGAGAGTTTCTTATCATACACATAACCCGATCATATCTTTTCCGAAGCAGACACAGCTTGAAAATGTATTCAGTATCATCAATGACTATAGTCTCCTGAACAAGTCTCTGCTGGAGATCAAACATAACTACTCTATCCTCTGACCTACACAAGAGGTTACCCGTACCAGCATAAAATACTGCATCCGTAGGTATTGGGAGGCCACTCTTTTTAACCACCTCATTCTTTAAATTCTTGATTAAGACTTGATTGTTGCCTTTATCAAGAACAGCAAAACGGTTCCGAGCTACAAATAAAGCAGAACTGCCAGGACCTTTCTTTGCCTCCTGAAAAACATCTCCCTACCGATGCTGTCTTGGTATCACATACAATTTTTATGATCCTCCATCCACGTCTAAGCTGATAAGAAACAGCGTTTTCAGTTGGACAGTAAGAAAGAGTTCTTGGACTTTGATTCAAACTTGTCGAACCTGGCCGTCGAATTGGAATTACTGGTGTCTCTCTTTGGGTTGAAAAGTCATAATGCCTTAAAAACCGATCCTTGGCATAAAAACAAAGAATTTCCACTCACTGCAAAATCAGGTCGCTCTCTCTCTAGCTTAAATACAACCATGCCACTGTCATGTCCAGCTGCCAAAACATTCATCTCAGGACGAACAGCAAGAATCCAGAACCTGTCATGCTCTCAACGGAAAGTTTGGAGTCAGTTCGCTTTGTTACATCCCACACACGAATACTTTTATCCTCAGAATTAGATACAATGATGCTAGTTTAGAATGGAACATAACACCATGATACATTATTTGTATGTCCTCTGAAAGTATCCCTTCCAAAGCCTTTGTCTCTGCAAGAAATAACAATTTAATTAATCCCACAAAAAAATTAGGGGTCTAAATAACCAGCTGTAGGAATATAATGGAGAAATTGGCATAGCTTGGCTTAAAAACCAAGGCCTATGCAACATATATAAATTTTAAAAAGAGGGTTGGGGGGGGGGTAAGATTTTATGAAGATTTTAATTGGCCAAATGAGTATTTACAAAAAGCATTAACCTATATATCTAGCAAATGGAATATAAATGGCGAAGGCAATGTTTCCGATGATTACCATTCATACGCCATAATTTCACTTGCCGGTCGTCTGCTCCGGAGGCTATCAAAGGTAAGGTGGGAAGTCCATGCTCGAGTTATGGTGTCTCGATGAGATCGAATCTAATCTCAATTTCTCTTAGCGGACCGTTGCTAAGTTTGTTCTAAGGAATTAAACTTGCTACAAGTCGATTCTCCTCCCCAACTGTAGATCAAAACTTCAATCAAGTCAACACACACCCTTTATATTGAAGATATTAAGATGTTTGAAGAAATGTCGATTGCCTCCCTTGTCTATCGAAAATCACGAAGAAATCTAAAGATATAAAGTACTTCTGCAATTCTCACGAGAATGGATCAAGTCTTGCTCAGTTGTCAACTAAAGAAAAATTTAGTCAATCATGGTAGAGATCATGCTTAGCGTGTAGAAAGAAATAAAATGAAGAAGAAAATAATTTTATTAAATTAGAAACCTGAAAACAAAAAAAAAGTCAAACCATTTCTATACCGAATTCTAAATTTGTACATCCGTCAAGCTTTACGCTGATGGATATTTATAGCTTGAAAAACCTAAAGAAAATAAATTACTAATTCTTAAATATTCAAACTCTTAATTCTTAACAACTAAAAAACCTAATTAATAAATATTAAATCCTAAATAATGTAAATTAATAATTCTATGCAAAGTAAATTCTTAATAAAATAATAAAATATAAAATATTTAAATCCATTAGAACTTTTTAATTTCTAAGAAATTGTGGTTTGCCTTGTTTTCCTCATTTCATCTTGTTACTTGGATTATTTAAATTACTAAATTTATTTGTGCTAAGGATGCTTTAGGATAATTATTTTGCTTAATTTCCTTTCCATTTAAAAAAGATAAAAAAAAAGTTCATCTTAAATTAAGTGATTTAATTTTTTAAGATAAATTACACGTTTATTATCTAAACTGTCAATTTTATTTTATTTTAATATCTAATTTTAATTTATTTTAAAACTATACCCAACATTTGCTTTTTATTTTATTTTAATATCCCCCGTTAAAACTTAGCCACTCTTCATTTTTCAAGGGTAAATTATATAATCATCATTTAATTATCGTCTCACTTTTATTTTGGTTACTAAAGTTTAATTTTTTTAATCCAACTACACAACTTTCAAATTGCTCATGTTTTATCACTCCAATTTATTTTATTAATAATTTTTTATGACATTACATTTTTTATTATTTTTAATATATGATTAAAATAAAAAAATAATTTTGATTGTTAGAGTGATTAAATTCAGAGTAATTTGAAAGTTAATTAATTAAATTTAAAAAATAAATTTCAGTGGCCAAAATAAGAGTGAGAAGATAGTTGACTGATGAATGATGCAATTTACTTATAAAAAAGATGTCACGTACAACAATTATGTTTAAGTTTTTAACAATGAAGTACCAACACGAAAAAAAAAAAAAATGTCGAGTATGATTTGAAACAAATAAAGTTTAGGTACTAAAACAAACAAAATTAATAGTTTATGTATTAAATGTATAGTTTATCTTTTTTCCTTAAAAAACTAATGTTGAGCAACGAAACGGAGAAAACAAAAAAATATTCCAACTGGACTATGTTTTCAGTTCGGTTTGAGTTTTTTAATTTACAGTTTAGTTTCAGTTCAATTTAAAAATAAATATACAATTCGGTTTTGTTTCAATTCTCCATGCGAAAACGTTTGAACTGAATCAAACCGAATTAAAAAAATTAAAAATATAAGTATCCAAAACATTTATTTTGTATTTATTATAAGAAAATTTTAAGTAAATAAAATATTAAAGCTGATAACATTTTTATAAATTTAAATTTATATATTTACATTCTGTTTAAACTTTATACTTTTCTCGAGGATCAAACTTAAAAATATAGTGAACAGTCAAAAATTATAAAACCGAACGGACTGTATATAACCAAACAGAAAACTGTAATTTTTATCTTTTAATTTTAATTTTAATTTTAATTTTAATTTTAATTCTTAAATTTTTAAATATCCAAAAAATATTTATATTTTAATGAATATCAAACCAAACCGAATACATTCCCAAAATGAACTTTACAAGAAACATATGACTTGATGCACAATTGCAGCATGGATGGAAAATGGGGAATTGGAAGGGGCGATGAGAGCGTAGGCTGCAGAGGAGAGCAGCTAAAATTCTGACAGACTGAACCAAGAACATCGTGTCTAATAAATGAAAAGAGGGAACATTCGCCATCGTTGTCGGATTAGAGTTGAAAATTTAATCCAAAATGAATAGTTTCGATTCAATCCGATTCGATAAAATCAAATTTTAAAAAATTAGGGTTTAAATAGGATCAAATTAGATTATGTTAATCGTGATTGTAACATTGTGGCTTATACATTAGCTAGATAGACTTTTGATCTGGTTCAATTCTATATTTTGACTCGAATTATCTCGAGATTGTTAAAATTATTGTATTGAATAATTCTCACAAATAACACAGATTCTAAAGCATCTTTTTCCCCTTATAGGATTAGAAAGAGTCTTTAACGAGACCGTTTATCAAATAAAATCTTTAAATCAAACCAAAGTCGATGAAGAATAAATATTTTTTCAAGTCAGATTAAATTCGATCGAAAGATATATTATTTTTATCGAATCAAATCGATAAAAGATTGGATCCAGTCCGCTTGCCTTCCATTAAGTCTGATCTCCTGATTTTCAGACTATGTAATACTCCTTTATAATCTTTCTATTCATCCACCAAATCCATCACCTCCCTTCACCGCCATCTATGCTTTTAATCATCACGCTACCTATCTTCCTCCTGCACCTATATTTCACGCGACTCATATCACGCGCTTTTTGCCTTATACGTAGATATAGGTAGGGATGGCAAACGGGTCGGGTGCGGATATCCCCTCTCCCATCCCCATACCCACCTAATATTTTTCAATCCACCACCCGCCCACTATCCATGATGGGTACAAATTTTTAAATCCACACCCGCCCACGCGGTACATTTTCAAATCCACCCCCCCCTACCCATTAGCGACATACCATCTAGACCCACCTGAAAGCAAACTAATAGGATGTTGGAATTGGTTCCCAGACAGTTCGTGATAGGGTAGCACGCATGCTTCAATTTGTCAGAAGAGTGGCTCTACGAATGTTATGGAGACAGATTATAGGGAGCATGTAGTCGTAGAGCTGGATTGTTGAGTTGCTTTCAATGTTAATGCTTATAGTGCGCCTAATATGGGTTTTGAGGGGCTAAAGAACATGGAAACTATTGCTTTTGATGTTAATGCTTATAGTACGGCTAATTTGTTTGGATGAGCAGCATGGGCTAAAGATCATGAAAAGTGACGTGGTTAGTGGGATTATGGTTTTAATCAAAGAGCCAGATATTTCCTAATTAAAGACCAAATTAAAGACTAAATATCCTTAATATTTGGTTAAATTATATGTTACATTATACAATATTAAAATTTATAAATTAGTCTCTAAAATTACAACTAAATTCATAATGGTCCAAAATTTAATAGATATTTAGCTGGGCGGGCGGATGTGGGGCGGGCGGATGCGGGCGGGTAATGTCTCAAACCCATTACCCGCCCACCACCCACGACGGGTACCACTTTATAAATCCACACCCGCCCACTACCCGCTAAAATTATACCCATCCCCGCTCCAATTGGAGCGGATACGGTGCGGAATCCACGAAACTGTACCCGTTTGCCATCCCTAGATATAGGGATGGCAATGGGTCGGGTCGGGTTTTTGGGCACCCGACTCGAGAAGAAATGATCCTCCACCCGTGATTCGACCCGACGAAATTAAAGTTTTACCGACCCGACCCGAATATATGACTTAGAAATCTGACCTGACCCGACCCGACATAAAAAAAACATTTTATTCAATAAAAATAATCACTTAATTGAAAAAAATTATATATAGAGAGTATAATTGTAATTATTCCTAAATATATAGGATAAAATTATATATTTTTTCAGGTCGAGTCAGATTTTTTCCATCCTAAACCCGACCCGAACCTAATTTTTTAAAAAAAATCCGACCCGATCAGGTCGGGTTCGGATTGAGTTGCCATCCCTACGTAGATATGGTAATTTAACCTTTTAATAAACCGATTTCGACACGGTTTGATCGAGTAAGATTAATTTAAAATTGTAGATTTAGATGAGGTTCGAGTTAAGTTCAGATGGAGGATAAAAAATTTTCGACTTGAATTAAGGATAATAGTATAATTTCTTTAAGTATTTTTATCAATAATTACTATAATACTTCCTCAATCTATTGTTTTTTAGTTAAGTTATTTGGATCAAGTCATATCACATTTATACTCTAAAAATTTAGATTAAATTATAGTTTAGTGGATGATATATATAATTTTTTGGAATAGATTGGTCGATAAATATAATTTTTAGATCATATTATGTTAGATCGAATTCAGATTAAAGATATATATTTTTTAAATTGAGGCAGATAAACAAAAACAGATCTAACTCGACTGTTATCCTATTTATATAGTTTCTAATTTTTTTATAATATAAACCTCAATTGAAAGTTTTGAGCCCTGCTGCCACATACTCTCTCTTTTACCAAAATTTTATTTTCAATACTTCTTCATATTTATTTTAATCTAAATATGAGTTTTATTCTTCTCTTAAACCGAAATTTAAAGTGTAATTCTTGTACTTTTATCTAATATAATTCTTATACTTCAAAATTTTCAAGTTTTAATTAAGGGTAATTTACTCGTTTAATTTTTTGTTTTATTTTAGTATCATGTTTAAAATTTAACGTTTAGTTTTGAAAATTTAAAAATTTAGGTATAAAAATGGATCAAAGCTTATAGTTTAATTACAAAAGGCATGGAGTTTTTAATGGTGACGTACTGAAATAAAATAAAAATTAAACATTAAATATGATTTAAAAAAATATTTAAATATTAAAATAGATTAAAAATTAATAATTTAAATATTAAAGTTATATTTTTTTTAATAAGTAAAAGTCGTAGTTTATCCTTAAATTAATTAGATAATTCTAACACTTTGAATTCAACTTGTCATTTATATCCCTATCCATGACGGTGACGTTGTTTTCTCCTTTTTTTGGTACGAACACTTATGGTGGTCTATAAAATCACTTGCATACCAAATGTGAAGAAGATCCTGAGAAATGATGTTGAAGATCTGAAGTTTTTTTCCCATGAAAACGCAGACGAGTTCTCGGGGCTTAAACCCAGAAGCCCCCGAGTTTTTCCCAGCAAGAAACCCCCTCATTTCGGCTCCGAGTCACCATCCCTTTTACTCTTTCCTTCATTACCAAACCCTATATTCATGGCCTTACTTCCCTTATCACCACACCGCGGCGGTTTCCGGCCCTTACCCGTCTTCCAAACCGTTGACGGTGGCTCAAGAGATGGTGCCCAGCCGGAGGAGAAGCAAAGATAAGCCTTGTCTGAGGAGTGGAGGGCATGGAAAAGAAGGGTTTGTTAGGGCTAAGCTTAGTGGTAATGGTACTGTATACAGAAAGAAGGTTAAAGCTCGGGATGGTAAAAGCAAAGGCGAGAAGCGTCCACTGATTCCACTGAGAGACGATGGGAAAGAGACGACGGTTATGATCAAGAACATACCCAACAGATACACGTAAATATTTTCTTATATACATATATGGTTGTTGAGTGATTTTCGATTCGATAAGTATGTGAAGCTTCACATACTTTGATCTGAGAGTAGAGTCGAAAATCACTCAACATCAATAATGCATTAATTTTTGGGGGGTTGATTTTCGGCTCTTAATTATTTGATCCGAGTTCGGTATCTTTTTAATTGTTGTTTATGTCTCGAAAAAGAATGGATTCTTTTGTGTCGATTCGTGTTTCTTCGTGAGTTGTTTTTTTGGGTCTAATTTTTGTTTTAGTCCCTAGAGTTCAAGATACTTTAACTGTATTAGTTAAGAGCTTTAAAATATATAGTTACGTTTAAGTAATTGCAAGTGACAGCACTCGAACATTGTTCTTATTAGGTCATTTTAAAGTCTAGAATTATGGGAAATTAACAATGAATGATATATATATATATATATATATATATATATATATATATATATATATATATATATATATATATATATCAATGTATGTATCATTTCTTCTTGGACTAAATTGTAAATTTGAGCATGATAGAGAGACCGATATCATAATTTCACCATATCTTTTCATATGTAGACGAGAGATGTTGAAGGATTTCCTCGACCAGCATTGCATGGACATGAACAGAAAGTATGGTGTTGCAGATGATGAACCTTCGTTCTCGGCCTTTGATTTCTTGTACCTTCCGATAGACTTTACGTACGTTTCAAATATTCTTCATATATACCCTGAAAAATAACGTGTATTGTTAGCTATCTTCATCCATTGTTGCAGCACGAAATCAAACAAGGGCTACGCGTTTGTTAACTTCACAAACCCTAGAGCTGCCAGAAGGTTTCTCGATGCATGCCATGATGAACTTTGGAATTGTTTCCAGTCAACCAAGATTCGTGAAATATATTGTGCTAAACTCCAGGTATACTCGGTAGTTATTTTCTTTGTATCTTAGGTTGATTATTTATTTCTACTTTTGAACACTTATAAATTCATGGGTAAATTACTCATTATGTACTTAATTTATAAGTTGTAGGAATTAAATTATCATTTTTATTCGTTTTAGTATCTATTTTTAATTTTAATCAAAATATACTTGATATTTAATTTTTGATTCATTTTAGTATCTAGTATTTAAATTTTAGTCTAAAATTTTAGTATGTAATATTTTAATCTAAATTTTTGGTTTGATTTAGTATATAAACTTTTTAAGTTTTTTAAAACCTAATTGACACTAAAATAAACAGAAGTTAAATTTTAGGCACGGTTTTGAAAAAAATAAAATTTGGGTATTGAAACGGATGAAAGCTGATAATTTACCCTATATTCATTCTCTCACTTGAAATCTTGTAGGGGATGGAAGAGCTTGTTGGGCACTTCGAGAGGATGGGGTTTCCGTGTGAAGAGTTTCAGCCGGTAAGGTTCTATCCGGCACGTGATGGTTCGAAGCAAAGGGTGGAAGAAGCCCTAGTTGGAAGATTGATCCACAGTCCATAAAGCTTATTGTTATTATGGGGGGACAGAGACTGTCTGGTTCTTTTTCGACACTCTTTTGTTCGGTTCTTCCGGTTATGTTTTCCTTTTAAGGTTTGAACCGAGGGGGTGGATTTTGGCACCTGCATGGGGTAGTATAAAGATGGAAGCGCAGGTGATGGGATCCACCCCATATAGATGGGGTTTTAATTATTAGGCTACGCAAGGTCTTTTCTTTAGTCTTTTCCTTGGATTTTAGGGTTCATCTCCTTATCTGACATGATTGTAAGTCTATGGATCTGCTAATGTGTGGCATGATTGCAAGTCTATGGATCTTGTTCACAATCCTCTCCCGCCGGTAACCTTTCACCTTCCACCTTCGCCTCTCACAGGTTTAGATTCAACTTGTATAAGCAATACTAAATTATCTTTTATCAAAAGATATTTAAATATAGAATATAACACATAAATAGTCTTTTAATATTTTATTAAGTTTTTTATTATTATAAGTTTTAAATATAAAGTTTAGTATAAAAGTAAATATTTAAATTATACTTAAAACTAGTTTTTGTGAGTATATAATTTTTCGTTAAATATATATATATATATATGTTTTCTGTTTAATTTTAAAGTGTTTACTATTAAAAAATTTTGTTAAATGATGAGTGTTATTTCCAGATTTAAAAAAAAAATTAGATGTGACGTGTATCATTTAATATTTTTAATAATAAACAGAGAAAATGTTAGATATTTATTTTTAATAAACAAAATTTAAACATTAAAATATTTTTGAAATATTTTTTTGGACATGTATATTTTGTATTAAGTTAAAATATAGTAAAATTAAAAAAAATGATCTTTTTGATTATAGGAAGTTAATTAAAAGGAGTTTTATTATTAAGTTTATTACATATTATATGAAATGATTATTTGTTCATGATTTATGATTATAGAGAGTTAATTAGGAAGAGTTGTATTAATGTGTTTATTAATTATTAAAGTTATGGAATGATTATTTATTTATTTATTATATCTTAAATTTATTTTTTATATATATTTAACGATCGTTTAAATTTCGTATTAATATGTTAATAGATATATAATAATTTGAGATTATGGTTCAAAATTAGTTATGGTAAATATGTAAATTGTGGAAACAAGAGTAGTCATCGGTCGTTTTGAATTAGATACGATCGAATATCTTTAAATTGAGTTTATCTAAAATTAATTAAAAATAAAATTCGAGATTCGATTAAGAAATTAGGCAAAGACTCATTAATCAATTTTCAACGATCAAAATCAATTAAGAAATTAGAGAGCAAATTAAATTAATCGAGAATTTTGGGCCAAATGTCTTAAGGATTAAATTGAACCTAGTTAATTATTATAGCTAGATCAATCAATTAAACTTTAAGTAGGATGTAATTGAAACTAATCAAGCCAAATATACGAAATCAAAACATGTAAATAGGACTGAAATGAAATATTATTAAAAGTAGAATGACTGATTTAGGGATTTAACCCTTAAAACCCTAAACAAGTCGGTTACCCAAATCAATTAGGTCAAGGCCATTAAATCATGGGTCCCACATAGACATATGTTAGCTTTTTTCCCATAAGATTCACTTTAGATTTAATGGCATGAGTATATTTGGGGTTAGTTGAATTTAGGGATTAATAGGCTTTGATTTGGTCTTATATTTGGTTTGAATTTGGGTCTGATAATTAGATTCGGATAAAATTTGATGACGACAATCGTAATTAATGATTGAGTGATTATTTTGTATTTTTTAATGGTCGAGAATTTAATAAAATAACTTTTTACAATCGGGATAATTTTATAATTTTTAATAATTAAAAACATAAAAAAATATTAAAATAAAGAATGGTAAAGTTTGAGTAAATATAATTTACCCAAACTAAATTTATTTTCAAAAGAGGGAAGTGAACTATGTTTTAGGTTACCCTGATTCTAAAATATATTAAAATTATAGTTTTCTAGGGCAAACTACATAAATGATCACCAAAAGTTTAGTGCATTTGCATTTTTAGTTATTAAACTTTTAAAACTTATAATATAATCATTAAACTTTTAGTTCGTTTTCAATAAAATTTTTGACATTATCTCCTGTTAATTAATCTGACATGGCTGGTTCTTTTTCTTTCATCTTCATAAAATAATTCTTTTAACCTATTTCATCTTAATAAAAAACCATCCTCACCCAAAATTGTTTGAAACCCTAAAAATCAAATTCCTCTTTCTCTTATTCTCTTTGTTTGATCAACAATCAAAGCTAAGATTAATTCAAAATTCAGTAAATGATTGTACCTTGAAGGCGTGAAGCAAAGCCAAGATCAGTTGGAGTTAGGGTTGTAAATTAGAAGAGACATATCGCGAGTTATTCGAGATCGACTCAATCAATGCTCGATAAATATTCGGATCGAATGAAATCGACAACTCGAGTTCTTAACGAGACGAAACGAGCTACTTGTTATTCGACTCGGAAAGTTCGTAAGCAGTTCGAAAATATAATATATATGAAGATTTTTTTAAATAAATTATTAATAATATTAAAATTTATGTATTTTTTTAAAATATAGTAAAATTTCATGTATTTAAGGTTTATGTTCGAATTCGAGTTTGAGGCTTCAATCGAGTTAAGTTTAAGTTTTTTTTCATTCCGAGCTGTTCACGAGCTTCAGTTCAAGATTTCGAGTTCGAGTCGAGTTTGAAAATTTTAAACTCGTGAGTTTTCGAGTCGAGTCGAGAGGGTAATATCAAGGATTTAACTGAAAATAAATTAAAAGTTCGGTAATTATTTATGTAGTTTGCCTATTTTTAGTACATATGAGATAAATATAAGACAATATATGTTCGAATATTTCGATATTTGATAATAAATGTTTGTAAAAATCAAAATATCAACATATGACTTGGCATTCTATTAACCGTCCAACATTGGGTTAGTACAAATTCACATATTTTCATCAAAACCTTGACCAACTAGACCCTTCAAGCGTTCACATCCACAACGCATCGCTCAAAAGCGCCACCTCTAATTTGGACATACATGCAGAGTGAACGCGACGCATTTGTCTAAACCCCAACTTAACATTACAACCAGAAGAAGTAAAAAAATATCTTGGTGTTTACGAGGTGGTAATAGAACCATCAAAATATCAACCACGAAAGCAAGGTTTGCAATTATCATCCACATGGCACGACGGCATTGGTCGATGAATGACAACCTCAAATGCGACATCTGGCAGGCGACGTTACTCTATAAATTCATTGAATTGAAGACTTAAGCATTTGTGGTAAAGGAGGAACTCGATAGAGTGGAGATAAGGCCTTTATTGCCCTGCTTTGAGAGGTAAACGAGAATGTCAGCAGCATCGGCAACTCTCCTCAAATCGTCGCCCATCATCGACAAGTTCGAGTGGGTTAAGGGCCAATCCCTCCGCCAGGGATCGGCTACTTTCGTTCAGCGCCACTCCACATCCCCATCGGCACTTACCGTCCGTGCTAGTTCGTATGCTGATGAGCTTGTTAAAACAGCTGTAAGTATTCATTCGGTCACACTTCTTACAAAAATATCGAGAAAGGCTACTCGTAACACAATAAAAACGACATGTCTATCGATAAAGTATTGACGATTTTACTCGAAACCGGATGTTTTAGACTAGGCAAGAAACCATACGAGCATGACGTTTTCTTTGGATTTTGTAGAAAACCATTGCGTCCCCCGGTCGTGGTATTTTGGCCATGGACGAATCAAACGCTACATGCGGGAAGCGACTCGATTCCATCGGTCTGGAAAACACCGAAGCCAACCGCCAAGCGTACCGTACCCTTCTCGTGTCGGCCCCCGGACTCGGCAACTACATCTCCGGTGCTATCCTTTTTGAGGAGACTCTTTACCAATCCACCACCGAGGGCAAAAAGATGGTCGATGTTCTCGTTGAGCAAAACATCGTCCCTGGTATCAAAGTTGACAAGGTAAAAATCCAAATAACAATACGCTCCATGTTATATCCAACTTAACACTTAATGTTCAAGTTGATAGCTAGGGTTAGCGAAGGATATGATTGATTCCATATTTTAAGAATTCGGTTAAAATGTTTTGAAGTTGAACTAACAATTTAGAACCTGAAAAAATACTTTAAGGACTTCCGGTGTAATTAACCATTTTTTATCAGAAATGTATTAACGTACGTTGTTCAATGGTGATTAAAAAACAGGGTTTGGTCCCTCTTCCTGGTTCCAACAACGAGTCCTGGTGCCAAGGTCTCGATGGTCTTTCATCTCGCACAGCTGCCTACTACCAGCAGGGTGCTCGATTCGCCAAATGGTACTCGAAGTGTTCGATAAAACTCCCGAATCGTATTGTGCTCTAGTCCCTAAGTAACATTCTTTATATAACTCAATGCATAGCTCTGTTTTGATTAACCAGGCGTACTGTTGTGAGCATTCCCAATGGTCCATCTGCCTTGGCAGTTAAAGAAGCAGCTTGGGGTCTTGCCCGTTATGCCGCCATTTCTCAAGTAATTCTAAAAGAGCATCCGTTGTGTTCGTAATCGGGATAAATGCATCTATGACGATAATGTAAATCTTATGAGAGGATTGTTATTTGCAGGATAGCGGGTTGGTGCCGATCGTGGAGCCGGAGATCTTGCTTGATGGTGACCATGGCATTGATAGGACTTTCGAGGTAGCACAGAAGGTTTGGGCTGAAGTTTTCTTCTACCTTGCTGAGAACAACGTGTTGTTTGAGGGCATTCTCTTGAAGCCTAGCATGGTTACTCCGGGTGCCGAATGCAAGGACAAGGCCACCCCACAGCAAGTGGCTGACTACACTCTCAAGCTCCTCCACCGCAGAATCCCACCGGCTGTCCCCGGAATCATGGTACATTTCGATAAACAACACTACGATCTCGGAATCGTTTTTGACTCACTGAATCCGAGCACTGATTATCATTTTTTGAACAGTTCTTGTCTGGTGGGCAATCCGAGGTGGAAGCAACCCTCAACTTGAATGCGATGAACCAATCTCCCAACCCATGGCACGTCTCGTTCTCCTACGCTAGAGCTCTCCAAAACACTTGCTTGAAGACATGGGGAGGCAGACCCGAGAACGTTAAGGCCGCTCAGGACACCCTGCTCGTCCGTGCCAAGGCTAACTCGCTCGCTCAGCTCGGCAAATACACTGGTGAGGGAGAATCGGAGGAGGCCAAGAAAGGAATGTTTGTTAAGGGCTACGTGTACTAAGTTGTTGCAAACAAAAGCAATAAAGTGACGATAAAGAGTATCAGGATCTTGTCTTCTGTTAGATATGTAAATGCTTATGGAGTCTTTTTGTTTTGTAATGATATATGTATGCATGCATGCATGCATGCATGATACTAAATGCTTGAAACTGCATTCCATGCTTGTAAATTAGAGCAACTCTGGTTTTTTCTGAATTATCATTTTCTATCCTATCTGATAATAACGGCCAAAACAAAAATGAGTTGAACAGGCAATTCGAAATAACTCGAGCCAAAATTCACCTGAATTCGAAATGATTCAAATAAAAATAAACTTGAAATATCTTAAAATTCACAACAGAATCCCTTCTTCATTTTGACATGAGAACCTATAGTTTGGTTGTTCGATAATAATACATCCAGAATGTATAATGCTGCTGGTGTTTTCGTCTACCGAAAAAGGCACGGTAAGTGAATTATGGATAAATTTGCTCAACCCTTTAACGAGTACTTTTTCCCCGTAAATGGCTGGAACTTTGGCTCTTCCTTCTTCTCAGCCTGCTCCGGTTTAGTTTCTTTTCCAGATTCCTGTAAAAATTAAACGAACAAGCATCTTATATCTTCATTATTTCATAAAAGAAGACCTGGCATATAATAGGCAACTGTAAGCAAATAGGCAAAACGAAGGTACTGCGGAAATGATGAGTACCGGTTTTGTTTCTTTAGGACGGCCTGCATTTGGTCCAAATACAAGTTTCCCTTGAGCCTTGCCTGCAGAAGCTTGTGAGCTAGATCCCGAAGAAGGTCGGCTATTATTCCCATTAGAAACAGCAGGCCCCTTGTCTTTAGACCCGGATGAAGAAACTGGTGGAGGCTGCTCCTTTAGAGGCTTCCCATCCAAGCGTCTTGCTGTACCAGTAAAGGCGCTGAACTTTGGTTCAGCCTCAGCAGGAGCTTCTTCAACTGAAGGAACAAAGAAGAGATGATCCTTATAACAGAAGGTAAAGCATTACCGAGATCTATCATAAACTCAAGTGCACTAGAGCATAATACCAAAAGAGAAAAAAGCACATAAATTGAACCCAAACAAAAACTGACACTACGATAGAACAGTACGATGCCGAACAAGAAGTACAGAGCAAGATAAATTATTCTTTGAGATCAAGCAAATATATTGTTACGCCTTCTTTTCACCTTGAGATGGTGCCCTGTTTGAAGAAGTGGATACGGCGGGCCTTTCCGGCTCCTTGTAATCCAGGGGAGGAGCAAAATCTACCTCACAGTCTGTCTCGATGATACTTATTGCATTGGATGGCTTTGTCTCGATGATATCTATGTAATACTTCTTGTTATTATATGCCACCATAATACTATCTCCAGTGGTTAAACAGGAATAATTCCTCAGTGTTGTCTCCAGGCTGCACAATAAAAGATATAGATGCCTAAATCAACTCGGAGTGCAATTTCCAGATTAAGGAGAACCTATGTTCCTATGAAGTCCATGCCAAATACATAAATTTATTTGGCTTACATGAAACTAAATTACACAATATTGTCAAAAAGTATACGCTTGATGACAACATATGTTTCGGTTTTGAAGATTGCCTTCTTAACCAAACATTAACATAAAAGAATCAAGCATGCATATATTCGAAAATAATCCACTCACATAGCTTTTGGGTTCGAGATATCTAAAAAGTCCATCGTGTGGGGTTGCAGTTTAACATAGGTTCCCTTTGGAAGAGTTACGTTTTTCAACCTCACAATATCTCCCTCTTGTAGGACCAAATTCTCCATCATCTACACGAAACCCATTGAAAACAACAGGGGCAAATCAAATTAGTATAATTCTTGGATCTCAGAGTAGCAAAAGCAATCCAGGAGTATTAGTAATTCGAAGAATATATAAACTGAGAGATGCATTGCCTACCCAATACGGCATATAGATCATGCCTTCTTCAGCAATAAACTCCAGTACTCCACAGTGAGAGACACGCTCAGCAGCATCATTCTGAAGCTCAAATAACATTGGATAATCAATGTGTAGAGACGCTGCATGATTTTATCGACACATTAGCAATCCTGATGATAAGAACAAAGCTCAAAAGGAACTGAGACTAATTGCACAGGTTAACGTAGCAACTAAAACAACAAACCTAAGCGATCAAGGGCCGACGGAGGCATTATAACTGAAACAACAATGAAAAGAGTACATCTTAGGAACTTGCACAGAAAAAGGAACACAATGCATTAACCATAGGTCGTAAAACTTACTCTTATCTCCACTTTCAATTTGTGGCTGCAGGGAAACAAAATAGAAATTGGATGCGGATCATTGACCGTATAAATAACAAACCAGGATATTACAAAATAACAAGATACCAAGATTGAAACATCTAATATAACAATCCACTCTTTCAAACCTTTTCAATAAAAGAGGCAGGGTAACAACGGTAACTCTGCTCGAATGATGTCCCATGATAGCCATATCCATCGAAAAACTGCAAAACCAAACCATATGGATATATAAAAAATTACTAGTATGTACACAGACACTCATCTTCCATCCATTATAACCCAAATTTCTAAATTACAGATTGAGTTAAACAACAATCCAAATGTCACCCAAAAGAAAACCTACAAATCACTCCATATCCATCGAAAAACAGCTAAATCAAGCAAAAAAGAAAGCTACAAAATACACAAATCACCCCAAAAACAATCATCGAAACTAGATCCAAAATAGCGAGGGAAAAGAGGGAGTAAATCATACCATCTTGTATCGTTTATGAACGGTCAAACCAGTAACTTATTGTTCAAGTTCGCTACAAGAGAAAGAGAAGACGGGTCCAAACATAAGAATACAACCCGATTCACAGAAATTAATAACAAGTTCGAAACAAAAATTACTAATTTGCAAAATTCCCGCAATTCTTTCTCATAAGAATCAAGAGTGCAACAAACAAAATCAACAAGAATTCAAAATTGAAATGAGAAAGGGCGTATTTTGGAACAAAAATTCAAACTTTCCTCCTTACTTCAGTTACTAATCAGTTAAATTCCGTCCTTTACACCCCAAAAGCGAAAGAACGATATGAATTTAGGGATTTGGAGGGTAAACAATAGGGGAAATTGAACAGATTTGAAGAATATGAATTAAAACATATAAATATAAGAATTGAAAGAAAATTAAATTATTATAATAATAATTAACAGAGAAAAAAAAAAGAACCTGAGAGAGACGGAGACGTGTAAAGGTTTATTTGATCAGTGAAGCAAAGATATGAGAGAGTGAAGAAGATGGAGAGAGCACGTAATATGGGGGGATGGAATCACCTAGGATGCACTTTAACTTTAGGTTTTTGCATATCACAAATCGTATTGCGCCACGTATCTATTTAGGGTTCCTTTGGGCTCTGCAGTCCACAAACGACATCGTGTTTGCAAATAGGCCCAAAGGAAAATCTTTTTCAAGTTTCTTCTGAAAGAAACTCCGGTGCTCTACCAACGAGAGACACTCGACAGCATCGTCCCGAAGCTCGGACAACATTCGATAATAAATATGCAGAGACGCCGCATGATTTTATTCACACGTTAGCATTCCAAACGAGGCGATCATGAATCGCTCGGTAAAGGAACATATGGAACAGCAGCAAAAATTTGCAGGAACATAAGATCATGGACAGTATTAATAACGAAACAAGCTAAGACTGAATAAGAAATCACCATTGCAACATATGGAACAACAGTCCACTTTCGGTAAAAGGTACACGGAAACATCGGCAACCCTGCTCGAACGATGTCCCATGGTAGCCGTACCCATCGGAAAACTGCTAAATCGAGCAACATGGAGAACTAAAACTTACCAGTCTACATCAAAGAAGCAATAAGCCAATAACTATAAGACTTATAATATGGAAATCAACAACTAAATGCGGAAGACGAAAACTAAAACGACAAGATATTGAAGCTCGGAGAATCCGTTCAACATGGCTAATTGTGAAACGTTGGCTCAAGCGAGGCAGTAGGACCACTGCTCGTCCTCGCTAGCCCCGGACTCCACCAAAGCAGCATTGTAATCATCCTTATTGCAATAGTAAAAACCATCATTATTAATGGCAGTCATCGAACAAGACGACGCCAGTTCAAGATAAGGCATGTTGTGGAAGGAGCCAGCGAGGCTGCCGGATAAAGCAGCTGCATCGAATCCGCAAAATTCTTCAGCCCGGTGCTTGAGGGTGTCGAACATGAGCTCTGGCTCGTGCTGCATTGCCCGAAGAACGTCCCCACATGATGAGCCAGGCATCGCTCGAGTCACAGCAAAGCTCTGTGGACCATCGCTCTGTAACACTGTAACAACACTCGGTCCACCGAACAGGTTGTGGACTCCGCCGAGGGCCTCCTCATAAGCCCCACCCAAGAACATCCCCAAATAGTACCGTGATCGTCCATTAACACCACCACCGCTACTACCACTAAGCTCGTGTAAAGGCAAGCTCGTTTTGTCTCCGATGAACTTATCGATCTTCCCATCACTGTCACAAGTTAAATCAGACAAAACACCTTTCACGGCGGGCCTTTCGTCCATTCGATGGATAGGTACTATAGGAAAAATCTGACCAATGCTCCAAAAATCCGGGATCGAGGTGAAAATCGAAAGGTTCACGAGATAAGTCCTGGCTGGCTCAGACACACCAATCATTTTCGTAACCAAATCGAATAAGCCATCAACAGCACCAAGTTGTTCAATCCCCAAAGTCCCGTCTTTGAACTGTTCAACACATCTTTGCTTCAACTGATCAGCATAAAACAAACATGTCTCATTATCTTGTCTCATGGCTGCATCACTCAAATTCCAATAATCAACTCGAGCATCCTCGGACAATGCCTCCATAATAAACGGAATGTTAATTTGGTTCATCGCCGGGGTCGTCGGGGCAACTGCACCCATGGCCTCGAATATCAAAACGGAATGATGAGAAACAATGGCTCTACCACTTTCACTACAGATAATGGGATGCTTGATAGATTTTCGATCACAGACAACTCGAATTGCATTAACAATAGCTGAAGCATATTCCTCAAGTCCATAAGACACAGAGAGATCCGAATTACCGGATTTCGATCCGTCGTAGTCAATTCCAAGGCCGCCTCCAATGTCGATAACCTTCATGTTGGCACCAAGACGGACTAGTTCCGAATATATCTGCGCGGCTTCGCCGACACCATCTCGAAGCAAAGCAGTGGAAGGGATCTGGGATCCAATATGGAAGTGCAACAATTGCAAACAATCCAACATCCTTGAACCATGAAGTTCTTTAACAACACTCAGAATCTGGTTGGTTGTTAACCCGAACTTCCCTTTCTCGCCCGAAGTCGACCCGAAATGACCCGAATGCCTCGTTCTCAGCTTCGCTCGGATTCCGATCACTGGACGAACGGAAAGCTTTTTGCTTATATCAATAACCAATTTCACCTCATCTTCTTGCTCCAGCACAATCACAGTGTTCAAAGCCAGCTTCCTTGCGAGCAAAGCAAGCGAAATGTACTCGGCATCTTTGAATCCATTGCAGATCAATAAAGCCTCTGGATTTCCTTTGCAAAGGCAGTTCATGGCGAGAAGAAGCTCCGGTTTTGACCCGGCCTCCAAACCGAACCGGAATGGCGACCCGAATCTGACTATGTCTTCAACAACGAACCGGTTCTGGTTACATTTCACGGGATAAACGCCTTGGTAATAAGAATCGTAGCCTAGGGCTTGGACGGCCGATTCAAAAGCCGATTGAAGTGACTCGAGCCGGTTCTTCAGCACATCGGGAAACCGAACGATGAGGGGAAACTGTAAACCCAATCCGCCCGCCGGTTTGGCATCCGAAACTTTCTTAACGACTTCCAGCAAGTCGATTTCTTGGTGGGCCGAAGTGCTCGCACCGTAAGGTCGGACGGCGATATTGCCGGCGTCATTTACGGCGAAATAAGGAGCGCCCCAGCTGTCAATACGATAGAGAGCGGCGGAATGAGAGGGGGACCAATGGGTTGAAACGGAATCACCCGAAGCGACGGTGGCGGTGGTGGAGGAAGAAAATGGGACCGCAGCGTAGCCAGGAGGCGCTACGGAAGCGTCCACGCAGCAAGCCAATGCCGGCATCCCCATTAACGATCTAAAATAAAACGATTCGAATAATTATATGAAAATTTTTCAAATAAAAAAAGCCGATTTCCGATAGCTTTCAAAAGGTTCGGGGTTTCAAAACCCGCCAAGGCGAGGCCCCGGCCACCCCCTCAGAAGAAGGCAAAAAAAAAAGTTACAACCGACAAAAAAAAACCTTCCTTTTTCCTTCACACTTCGAAATCCCCAGCCACTCAGCCAGTCACTTCAAAATCACCATACAGAGATGTAAATAAGATTGGTTAAAATGAGAAAAGGAAAAAAGGACGAAACTTTCCCGGAAAACGAGGGAAATGTCGGTGAAATTTAGGAGTTTTGGTGTAATCTGTTTAAAAGAATACGTCTAGCAGAAGGTGATTGTTGGCGAGGATTGCATGGAAGGAGATGATCTATTATATAGGGAGTTTAACGGGTCACATTGGTTTCGGGTTTGGACTTCGGTTTACCCAACTACATATTTCTCAGCATTTTTTTCAAAAAAAATCCCATTTTTCTTCTATTTTTTGGTAGATTCATTTATTATCGATGATGAATCAATGTCGAGTTGCCGCTTGGCAATGGCAATTTATAAAAACATAAATAAATATTGTATTCGAAAATTGTCGTTTTTTACTTAAATACCCATATTTAAAAAATATTTTTTAATTAACACTAATTTTTCATAAGGGTAAAGTATATAAATGATCCATCGATTATAGGATAATGCTTTATTAAGTCCATCGACTATTAAAAGTTACAAAATAGTCACTCGACTATTCATTTTGTTCTAAACTCATCATTTTTTGTTAAAAAGTGACAGTATTATAAGATGAACATTAACATGATGATTGTGATATGATAAAATTTGATCTCATAATCTTAAGTGACTATCATATCTCAGTCTTCATGTTAACGTCCAATTTTGACAACTGTCAATTTTTAATGAAAAATGATGAGTTTAGAACATAATGAATAGTCGGGTGACCATTTTGTAAATTTTAATAGTCGAAAGGCTTAAAAGATCAACATTATATAGTTGGAGGACCATTTTATAATTTTTAATATTCGAGAAACTTAATAAAGTAATACCTTATAGCTAGGGGACCATTTGTGTATTTTACCGTTTTCATAAAAGTCCCACTATATTAAATGGTCATTGAAGTACGAATATTTAACAATGAAATTTCAAAGGTAAAGAAATAATCACTGACAGTTGTTACTCTAATAACGAAATATTGATTCTGTACGTTAAGTTGTTTGGCATTGTTTGACCTCACATATCGATCTTTGACTTCAAACACATAAGAAAAGAATCTAGAATGAAAGTTAAAATAGATATGGTAGGTATATGTGTTTGAAATTAGGGTTTATTTACGAATTACGACTCTAGTTTAAAGATGAATTTTTATTAAAGTTCGGTCAACTCTTGTCTTGTGTGGACAGATGATGTTAAGTACGTCAATCTAATGTGTTATATTAACTTTTTGTTAATGGGGCAAAGACAGTTGACACTCACTTAACCCGTCAATGACGAGGTTATTGACATTTTTACGGACGACGTTTTCTAAAATTTTAGAATTTACATTCAATGACGAGGTTATTGACCAAATGCCTTTACATTCGTTTTTCTTCATAGGTCACCTTCTTTAAATCACATAATGAGAGGACCTAAAGTGATTAATGAAAAAAAAGGTCAAAATTATCAATAAGATAATAGAAGGACCAAAATAGCAATTTCATTCTAGTTTAAGAACCAAAACAGCTATTAAACCTTTAAATTACAGAAATTAAATTTCTTCGTACAGACATTCATTTATGGTAGTAACGATGACTCGGCGTCGGATAGCCGCGTGGTCTCTTAAAAAAGTAGACCCAACATTGAAAATATTAAATTAATAAAATATAAAAATATAAAATTTAACATGATATATTATAACTTAATTCGAATTGTTGTATTTACATTGAAAAAGATTAAATTAATTCGAATAGTTGTATTTAAAGTGATCTCCGTGATATAAGAATTGTTGTTATTCCTTGAAGATTCGGGTTCAAACACCACAGATGTCAGGGGTGTGAGTGATTAATGTCGAAAGTTTGAGAGTTATCTTTAAACAGATACTACCATGTATTTACCACAAATTATTCAAAAAAATATTATTCAGGGTAAAATTTGCGTTTAGTATCTGAACTATTAGTTTTTGTCTATTTTTAATACATAAACTTCAATTTTTTCAAAATCATACATAGTATTTAGTTTTTATTTTATTTTAGTACCCGTCGTTAAAAACTTAACACGTTTAACACCTAAACTATCAGTTTTGGCCCGTTTTAATACTTAAACTTTTAATTTATTTTCAAAATTTAATGTTAAGTTTTTAATGGAATACTAAAATGAAACAA
Source organism: Hibiscus syriacus (assembly GCF_006381635.1). Taxonomy (NCBI): domain Eukaryota; kingdom Viridiplantae; phylum Streptophyta; class Magnoliopsida; order Malvales; family Malvaceae; genus Hibiscus; species Hibiscus syriacus. Next base: position 23,613 of record NW_024063452.1, read on the forward strand.
AAACTAAATATTATATATGAAAAAATTAAAATACTAAAATAAATTAAAATTAATAATTTAAGTATTAAACGTGTAATTTAATTCTTTATTTATTTATACTCACAAAAAATGAAATGTTGTAAGTGAATGATTGATTTGAATCATTGAAGATAGGATTTAGTAGGTGAAGGGGAGAACCGTAAATGAAAGGCGCCTACCCATTTTATCCTTTTTTAAATTGGTCAAATCCTATATTTAGTATTTGTATTATATATAAATTATAGACTTAGTCCTTATACTATAATTTAATTAATTTTAGTATCTATACTTTTCAAATTTAAAAATTTTAATCATGAATCAAACAATATAGAACTAAATTACATTTCTTAAAACTATCAATTTAAAGTTAATTTATAACCAACTTGTAATATAAGGACTAATAACATAATTTAATAAATTTCACGGTTAATTATTGTCTAGACTAGGACTCAAAATTTAAAATGTGAGAAATAAATGGACTAAACATGATAAAATTAGGATACAATCATTTTGGAGGTCAATGCCCTTACCTACCTCTAGCTACTCCATGAATATGCCTTAAAAGTACACACCAACATTAACTGGTAACCGTAATACAAACTTTTATTATTTTTAAATTTTGAGTAAAGTACATTAAAGGTCATCAAATTATGTAAAAAATAATTATTTTATTCATTACACTTTCAAATTAATAAAATAATTATTAAATTTATTAAACTATTGTAAAATAAAAGTTTAATTTAATTTATCAAAAATTTACAACTTTTTATAATATTGGAGTAATCGCTTTGTAACAATTTCACTAAATAGAAAAATTATTTTATAACTTTCGAAAGTTCAATGGTCAAAACTAAGTTTTAGCATAATTGAGTGACGTCTAGTGTGATTTACCCAAACATTTTAATATAGTTGAAAATTTAAATAGAAGTTCAAAACTAATTGTTGAAGTTGTTCAACGCTCTTGGTTGAAGTTGTAACACCCCAATTTATGGGCTAAATTTAAGAAATTATAAAGTGGTGAATTTAAATTGTATTTTTAGGAGAAAGTGGGGATTAAATTGTAAAATTTTAAAGTTGATAGACCATTTTAAGAAATACAAAAAATTCAGTGGCTAAATCCATGATTTAACCATTTTTATTTTGCAGAGAATTATAAATCTCTCCCACCTATGTTCAGCAGAATATTTTCCAGTTTTCCCTCTCCAACAATCCTTCTTTCAACTCCGATCTACTCACCGTCCGACCTCTGATCGACGAACCGAAACCACCATCGTGTTCGTTGTCAATCGAGGAACAAAACCCCTCAAACCTTTCGTCGTGAATCGTCTCCGTTTTTCGTTAATTTCAGTCGAAAGTATCGTCGGTAATAACTCGATTTCAATTGGTTTTTCGTCGATTCACGACGATCCGATGATCCGTTTACGACACCTCCCGCACCATTGTGTTTCTTGCATCATTCCGAGTCTGCCGGTGTCATCCTTGGTCTCCATAGACGGCGGCGCGTGAGGAGGTGAGACTATCAAAGTTTCTGATTTGTTAAAATCGAGCTCTCCGCCGTTCAAAAATTTAAACCGAGCTTTGTAAGTATCTTGAAATCGCTCAAAATAATTTTTAGGAATTTTTATGTGAATTTTACACTGCCGGAACAGTACTCACGCGCCGTCACTACGCTTGGGGATGGTTCAAATGATCGGTTTGATTGGTTTTTGGAGCAGATTTGATCGGTTTGACCGGTTATAACCCGACCCGTTGATCGTTGACTGACGTTGACCACTGTTGACCAAAACTTTGACGGGCTTTGACCGGGCATTAAACGACCTTTGACTTTGACCGAGTATATCTATCCTGACATTTTTCGAAGTTCCAAATCCGATTCCGCAATCCGTTTTTCGAAATTCAGACCCGAAGGCCTCAAAATTGGCAGTCAAACCCGTTGACTTTGATTTTGACTGAAAATTTCAAATTTCCGAAAAGTCATATTTTATGCTTTCGACGTCTTGAATCCGAATCCGAAGTCTGTTTCGCCAAATTCGAACCCGGTAAGTTGGCTTTCACTGATTAATCACCCGATTCGATTTGTTTATCGTAATTAAGCTCCGTTTTTTATATAATTTATGTTGATATGTATCTGAGGAATTATTGGAAGTTGAATTGAAGATCAAAGGCATTCGAATGGAATTTTTATGGTCGATCGGTATTGCACGGAAATCAAGGTAATACTTTACTACCTCTTTATGCTTTATAGAACATGTTGGTATTGGTAAATACATGAATGAAAATGTTTGGTCTCATATGTGTAATTAATGAAGATCTACACTAGATAAGAATACGGTAGAAAGTAGGTAACTGAATATGGCTCAGATTACTATTATAAGAAATTGGAGTACAGTTGTAATTAAATTACAAGTTCTGGAATTAAGTGATAAAAGAATCAACCATGGATATGTAGATTATAATTTATCTCATTAAAGGTATTTAGATGATAAATTATGAGAATATTTCGATTAGGTAAAATTATGAAATTACCCTTATGTTGGAAAATGACAAGAATTGTCCCTGGAAGTGGATCAATAAATCTGAAAAGAATTATTGATCTGCTAAAACTATTGATGTGCATAAGAAATGTTAGTTTTACTTGGAAATTATGGATAACCGGTTTTTAACCCCAATAAGGTTTATGCTAGATACTAGAAGTCTTTTAAGAAATCTTTTGAAGATCAAAGAATGTTCGAGGAAGCAATTAATCATAGAATCTCTATATTATATTATTTTCGTTAAGAGCTAATATCGAAATTATCTGGTTAATAAATTACGAAAATACCCTTGAGAGGTAAAATAATCAGAGTTGACCCTGAAGGAGAAAGTACTTTGAGGATTTGTACTTAACTCGATTAAGTACGAATTTAATTATTAAGATCTTGTCTTTGTAAAGAAAAATTCATGATATTTCGTTTGTAAAATACGAGAAGGCACTTGACCCGAAAATATCCGAGTTATGAGTAAATACCTGAAGAACAATTTATCGGAGGGTGCTCTTTTATCAGAATTATTCAAAAGGACTGGAATAGGTGATAAATTGAAATTAAATAATAAGTCTGGATGGAGGGAAAAGATTGAAATACCGTAGATATATAAAATGACCAAAATACCCCTGTAATAGAAATGACCCAAGAATATCACCAAGCTCAGGAATGATTGGATATCCTCGAGCTCTGAAATGAATAGAATAAGACTGAGCATCAAAATGATCAAAATACCCTTATGACCTAAAATAAGTAAATATATTGGATTAATTAAGTAATCCAAATAAGCATAGGTATTGGACTGCCTTTAAAAGTTATGGAACACAGCTTAAGTGAGTTGATCAATCGTAATGATATGTCAGTACCTGGACGATATAGATATTACTTGAATGCGTGTTCGTCTTCTCAAGTGTGGCTTGATGATAGTTTTGGAAGTATTCAACTCAGCTAAACTTTAGATCGCAATCAATATTAAGAAGTGGATATTCATTAGACAAATCAACTACGACTACCAAATTGAATTGAACGGAAGTGCAATATGTATCTGAAATTCAGAATTCTGAATTACTATAGAAAACCCTGAAGTAATTGTAAAGGACTTGATTGCTAAATGAACTAAGTAACCTCAAAGGCTGAGGATTAAGTAAGAGATTGGAATAAGTTTGGAAACTCGGATGAACTTATATGATGTATCATCCTTATGGATTATGAACCACAAATCAAGTACGTCAGCTTTTCCTGGTATAGTTGAAACATGGAAATGAAATAAAGACCATTAAAATATTTGTTTGTCTCCTTAAGATTTATTCAGTGATGACTCAGAAGATGATATGTGGATAAGAATATTTGGTATTAAAGAGTAAATACCCTGGAAGGTTAATGAATTGACAAGTTGGTAAGTATTGGTTCTGTGAGTTATTCATCTGGAGTTGTTCGATAATCGGATTAATCGTCATAGATTGTAAAGATTCTGAATACCTTCAAATTTCGTAGATCTTCAGAAAAGTGTCCGAATAAGATGATTTCGATAAATCATATCCTGAATAACTGATGATTCTGCCAGTTAATGAACTTTTCAAATAGTTATTCTAACTTCCGACATTCTATCGTTAAACTGAAGATTTGTGTCTCTCTACCCGATAAGATTATCCAATATCTCTGAATAATATCTGTAAACTCTGGTGTGTTCCCTAATTTTATAAATATTTTATCTGATTTCCGACTTGAATTCTGTTCTGATATATGACCTGAATTTTGTTCTGATTTCTGATCTGGATTCTGTTCTGATATCTGTTCTGAATTCTGTTTTGATTTCTGATATCTCCGTTTAACGACGGGAAAATGTTTTAATTGGGGGTATTGTTGAAGGAAATATTTCCGTAGGTTTCTCGGCTTTGTGCTCAGGGCCTTATATGTTGTGTTGGGTTGGGTGTATGGTTTTGGGGAACCTACACATTATGTTGTGATGGGATAGGGGTATATATATATATATATATATATGTGTTTTAAAAGATCTGTATCTTTTTACTGGTTTTACAGGAACACACTAGACAACCTATTCTGATCTCCTGAACTAAAGCATTCAAAGTATTTATTTGAACTAAAAGCTCATTGTCCGTTAACATCTGAAATATCAGTATGATCTCCGATCAGCATAAAAATATGTAGATGTTCGGAACCAATAAGGAAAGATATGTTTATTTGTATCTGCACGTTCTTCAGCATCATCTGGTAGTTCTGTATTACTGAGCTTTCCAAGGCTCACTCTGTTACTCATCTTTTCAGGTTAAAAGAATTGTACCAGTGCGCAACTATCGTCATCAGTAAGGGAGTTCTTCCGGTGCTGTTTGCAGAGTACGATACATGTGATTAGGGGGCATGTAATTGTATTTTGTTTTATATACGAGTCTGAAAATCTGTTTTATTTTTAAATAGTGACAAATGATTTTATAAGTTTACATGTTCATATAAAAAGTTTTAAATTTCTGTTATTTTTAAAGTGGGTCGCTCCGGTGGCCCTAATGTGACTTCCCAGATCGGATCGGGCTAACCGCATCGATCTGAGGGGGTTACAGAAGTTGTTTAATATTTAAGGAAATAAATATTCTGAGTTCATATTAGTATATTTATTGTTTACGATAAATCTAAAGAAGAAGCTCAGTTAAGGCCTAAAGGATGTCGACTTCTGTTAAAATTTTATATATTCGATAAATTTTAATCTAATAATATTCTTATTCATGTAAAAACAAGTTTTTAGATTAAAAATATAAAATTTATTAAATATTTAATCAAATAAGTGTCGAACTAAAAAAAGATGACCACATATTCTCAAATTTTGGTCTAATAATAATTTAGGTCGTTGTAAGTTTAAATGTTAGACAAATTTAGCATAGTATGTTGAATTTTAAATAGATTTCCACAAATACCTTAAATAGAAGTAGATAAAATTATTGAAATTTGAGAGAAATCTAAAAATCCTTAAAAATTAATAAATGGATTTCCACAAATACCCTATTTGATCCAAAGAAAGTCCGGTAAGAAATAAGGACAATTGTGCCAAGGAACATTCTTACTATAAATACTTTCTTACCGGATTGTCATAGAGTCATAATTACAATTAGGGGTGTAAATAAATCGAGCTTAAACGAATAAGATTGTGTTCGTATTTGTTTGTTTATTTTTAGGTATTCATGTTCGGTTTGTATTCGTTTAATTTTTTATTATCGTTTTTGTTTATTTATTTTTAAAGGTGTTCGTGTTCGTTTATTTAAAATTCACAAACTTGTTTGTTTAATGTTCATGAACACGTTCTTTTAGTGTTTGTGAACATATTCATTTATCATTTACGAACATGTTCGTTTAGAATAAAAAGAAAAAGAAAGCGATAGGAAAGGGTAACCTTTTATGTTATAATAGGGAAAATGGTAAAACAACACAACTAGTGCTTAAACTTCTTAACATTCATAGTTCAAACTCCAAATTTTATTCTATATTAAATTAGTATGTACTTTCACTAATATTCAAAATATACAAATAAACGAACTTATAAATGAGCTTCTAAAACGAGTTTGTTCGTGAATATAAATGAACCAAACACACACCTATTCGTGTTCGTTCGTTTATTAAATGAACATAAAAATTTTGTTCATACTTATTTATTTAGTTTAATAAACGAACATAAAAGAACGTTATACGAACAGTTCACGAACAATTCACGAACGCTCTGTTCATTTACGGCTCTAATAACAATAAATCATTACAAAAAATGATATGTATATATATATATATTTAAATTATCCACTTTAAACATTTTATATCATGATAATAATTAATCATTCCAAAAAATGATACGCATTGTATATTTTATAATAATTTGATAATTGTAATATAATATTTTAAATTTTAGTGTATGAAAACAAAAAATTATTCAATTTTTATCACATATTTTTAGAAGTCCATATTATCTCATTTGGTGGTGGCTGCTGACCGCTGGCTACTGGCTAGCATGTACTTCGGAGACTGACGCGGATCGTATGGAGGACAACAACTCAATTCTTTTTAAGGTAAATTATAAGTTTAGTACTTAAACTATCGATTTTGACCCATTTAGTACATAAATTTTAAATTCTTTCAAAATTATCCCAAAATTTAGCTTCTGTTTCATTTTAGTACCCCGCCGTAAAAAACGTAACGGGTGATTTGCATGTGACACCTTTGTATGGGTAAATTCTATCATTCATCGCTCAACTATCTTCTCACTCCTATTTTACTCACTAAAGTTTAATTTTTTAATCTAATTACTTAACTTTTCAAATTACTCCTAATTTAGTCACTCAAACTTTCAAATATAATTTTTTATTTTTAATTATAAATTAGTAAAATAATAATAAAAAATCTCATGTCACAAAAATTATTAATAAAATAAATTAGTGTGATTAAAATAATTGTAATTTGAAAGTTGAGTAGTTAAATTGAAATTTTTTAAACTTTAATACCAAAATAAGAGTGAGAAGATAGTTTAAGTGATGAATAATGTAATTTACTCATAAAAAATACAGTGTCGTTAAGTTTTTGACGCATATGTACCAAAATAAAATAAAAACTAAACGTTAAGTATGATTTTAGAAAAAAATAAAAGTTTAAGTACTAAAAAGAACAAAAATTGATAATTTAAGTACAAAATACATAAATTATCCAAGTTATTAAAATAATAATTTTTTGGTGATAAAAGAAATAAGACTACCTAACAAAATGACTCATCTCATGTCCTTGTGCATTAAGCTGAAATTTTCTAACATAAAATGAGACGTTGAGAGTTAAAATATTAAAAAATAAATAAAGATATTGAAGGACAAATACTCAAAAAAATAAAATAAGGGGCAAAATGACCATTTTTAGAAACATTGGGATTATTTTTAGCATTATATATTTGTTATTTATATATCAAATTATTAAAAATTCAGACAGTTCTGAAATTAAAAGTTGATGGGCAAAAATCTCAAATGTGGGGATCCATGGCAAGTTAAGGCTCCTGCAGAGTAGGTGGTCTGTGAGATTGGGGTTTGATAAAATTTCTGACTTTTGAAGATGACTAAAAGTCGATTTGAAACGATTTAATTGATAAATTTTTATTGGTTTTGTTTTATTTAAATAATTATTTCTTATAAAATATCATTAGTTTTATAAAAAATGATAAAATATTTTGAATTATAATGAAGGTTTACTATCGTAAATTATAAACTAAATGATATTTTCTTACAATTATTAACACAAAAATTAGTTAATTAAGATATGATGATATCGATAAACGTATAATAATAAAAGATCACTTATAAATCGTAAATCAGTTTCAAGCAACATGAAAAAATTATTCGTGAGTAAATTTTTTTTTTTTGGAAAACTTACACATAATAAAACATAATTAGAGTATTACCCTACCGATAATTATTTGTTAACAAAAGATACCCTAAGGCAAAGGTATTAACCGTCATTTTCAATGTTGGGTTCATATTGTATAATCACAATTATAGATAGGGTAAATTACACATTAGTGTCTAAACTATTAGGTTTGGTCTGTTTAAGTATCTAAACTTTCATTTTTTCAAAACCATACCAAATATTTAGTTTTCATTTCATTTTAGTACCATACAATTAAAAAGTTAACGCATTTAGTACCTAAACTTTTAAAAATAAAAAATTAATGTTAAATATTGAACATAGGTACTAAAATGAAGCAAAAACTAAACTTAAGGAATGATTTTGAAAAAATTGAAAGTATAGATACTAAAACAGGTCAAAATTGATAGTTTATATACTAAACGTGTAATTTATTCTTATTAATAATACATACATTATGAAACATAATTAGAGTAATATTTAACACCTATTTTAATGGACTAGGACCAAAATTAATCGTTACAAAGTACAATTAAATTAATATCCTAATATACTAAAAACAAGTTATACATAATAAAATTTAAGGTAAAGTACACGAATAGTCCCCTGACTAAATGGCCCTATTTTGTTGAGTCTTCCAACTATTAAAAACTACAAAATGACCCCTGATTATAGAATCTTGCTTTGTTGAGTCCCTCGAGTATTAAAAATTATAAAATTGTCACCTAACTATTCTTTATGTTCCAAACTCGTCATTTTCTATTAAAAATTTAACGACAATCTGAGCTAAATGTTGTTAATCTATTGTCTAAGATATGATGGTCGTTTGGAATTCTAGGATCAACTTTTATCATATCTCATATAGTAGATTAGCATCCAACTCAGATTGCAGTTAATTTTGTAGTGGAAAAGGATGAATTCGGAACATAATGAATAGTAGGGTGACCATATTGTAATTTATAATAGCCGGAGACTCAACAAAGCAACAACCTATAGTCAAACGACCATTATGTAACTGTTAATAGTCGGGAGACTCAACAAAACAATACCATTTAGCCGGTGACCATTTGTATACTTTACCCAAAAACTTAAAATAGAAAATCTAAAAACAACTCACCTATGACATAAGTAAGATGAGAATCAAGTAAAATAAGTATTATCATTTTATTAAGAACTTGAATAGATAACAAATGTATACATTGATCTTCAGCCACAAAATATTCATCCTTTTCTTTTTAATAAAAGTAAAAGATAAAATAAAATAAAAAGAAAATGCAAGTACGTAGAAATGGACAAAATTCACTAAAGCTATGGTTTGTGTTAAAAGTTCAAATAAATAAATAAATAAATATTAAAATAATAATAATATTACTTTTCATCTTGTTTGGTTAAAATTTTACTACTTTATATCATTATTTAAAATTAGATCAATACGACTACAAACATACTATAATCAACAAACTCTATATATTTATATGATTAGAAGGATGGACTGAGAGGACGGGTGTGGGTCGTTTTTTTTTTAATTTTAAAATCTTTTATATTTTAGATATTTTTTTTATATTTTATATTGAAAATTTGTTACCATCTCATTTAAATTTTATAAATTGTAAGCTCGTTTCTCCTTAAACTTTTATAAATTCGCTCATGATATAAAATCTTACAATCGTCCCTGATGGTCAAAATAAATTTAACTATAGCTGGTACATAATATCCATGAGTGAAGTTAGACATATTTTAAAGGATCAAAATTAGATTTTAGATTCTTGAAAGAGTAATGTAATTTCATCATTCTTCAGAATAATAGTTTAGATGATACACATTAATTAAAAGTTAATTCAATTCATTTTTAATCTGAATAATTATTATAAATTAATTTTTATAATTAAAAAATAATAAATAATTGAAAACTGTGACATAGCGGGTAGTGGATATTTGTTCAAAGATGATTTTCAACCATTTGACATTGAACGCTCACACTCATAATATTCATGGTAGTAGGGCTGTAAATGAGACGAGACAGATCGCGAGCTACTCGAGATTGACTCGATCAAAGCTCGATAAATACTCGGATCGAATGGACTCGACTCGAGCTCGACTCGAGTTCTTAACGAGCCGAAACGAGCTACTCGATATTCGACTCGAAAAGCTCGTGAGCAGCTCGAAAATATACTATATTAAGATTTTATTTTTTTAGAAATAAATTATTAATAATATTAATATTTATGTATTGTTTTTTTTATAAAAAAATACAGTAAGATTTCTTGTATTTAAGGTTCATGTTCGAGTTTGAGTTTGAGGCTTCAATCGAGTTAAGTTTAATATTTTTTTTCATTTCGAGCCTTTTCGAGCTGCTCACGAGCTTCAGTTTAGGATTTCGAGTTCGAGTCGAGCTTGAAAATTTTAAGCTCGCGAGTTTTCGAGTAGAGTCGAGCTTCATTTCAAAGTTTTCGAGTCGAGTCGAGCTTAGCAATACTCGAGCTCGACTCGGCTCGTTTACACCCCTACATGGTAGGCGTGGCAACACGGTGGGGCGGGGACGGATTTGGGGAATCTCCATTATATGTTTCAGGGATTTTTTGTCATCATAATCATCCTTTACGGATCCCAGCGGGTTTCGGTTAATCTCTATCTCAAAAAATAAACAATTTTTTTTAAATCAATACAACACCTAAACTTGTAAGATATATCAAACTGTCTCAAATTGGTCTTTATGTATAATATAAAAATTTCAAACGTCAATATTTATTTAACACCCAATGTACATGTATAATCTTAATCATTTTCAATCTCAACAAATCAATGTATATTAAATTAGAAAAGATTTAAACTTCAATTTTAGTTCCTTTGAGATGTTACAATGACAACATGTAATCTCATAATCTTATCATATATATATATATATTTTACTAAAATATATATTAAGGGCATATAGGTAAATGATTATACATATATTTTTAAAATTTTATAAAATATCTTTTTCGTGATCCCACGATTATTTACACGAGTATGGTTTGATTATCCCAATGGCTCGAATATAGCAATCCATGTTCTCATCCCCATTTGAGCTTCGGAGATAAAACTTCCCCCATCCCATTCTGTGGGTGAAGATTTCAATTATTTCTCATCATGTCGGTTCGGATCCCCACGGTTTTTCGATTTTTCCCCACCCGATTGCCACCTCAAATTCTTGGTGTTTAAACCTAAAATCTCAAGAAATAATAATTTTTTTACCACTTAGAATGCTCGGTACATGTTTCAACGTCATTGTTTTTAGATGAAAAATAAATGTAAAATTAATAAATTTGGACACATCTCTTAACAGTTGAATGCCTCGATGAACTCATGTTTTATGTCGTGGGACAATGTACAACATGAATCCTGAAAATGAAATGACAGACTGTATATGATAAAAAAAAAGCACATGCTGAAATCGGTGAATCATACAAAATGCTATAAATATTCTTAAATTTAGGATATTTTTATAGGTATAGTATCTATTTAATAATTATTTATATAAATAATAAGTGACTATTATTCTTTTAATAAAGACACGTCACGCTGATTACAGATTTTATAAAGATAAAATAACTTCAGTGACCAAAAATCCCATATAATATACGATTTTAACCAACTTTTTCCGGATTTGCCAAAATGACCAACAAAATCGCAATGCGATCGCTAATTCGCAACGCGATCTCCATTATCGCAAATTCGCGTTGCATTTCGCGTTGCGATAGTTGGAAATCGCGTTGCGATGGTATACAGTGTCGTTGCGATTTTCCCAATTCGCAATGTGAATAAGTAAATCGCAACGCGAATTGGGAAAATCGCAATGCGATACTGACTATCGCAATGCGATACTTACTATCGCAATGCGATAATACAAAATCGCAACGAGATACTGACTTTCGCAACGCGATTTACATAGCGCCATTCGTATTAGCGCGTATTTTTTTTTTCAAATTCCAAACACGAATTTTTTCTTAATAAATCGGAAACTGAACCGTCCACAGTAATCGCAACTCATAACCTCAAACCCAAAATCACAACACTCAGTCCCATCTCCATCTCTCACTCTCTACGGCGAAATTCATCCCCATCTCCGAAGATTTCCGTCCACATCGCCGACGAAATCCCTCACAACCATTCACAGTCAAAAATCCCTCACAATCATTCAGAAATGGAAAATCAACCTCCGAGGGTTAGTTTTTTTTATTTTTATTTTGAAATTTTTGCATTATTTTAGGTTTTTCATATTGAGATTGATGATAAGTTTACTGGTAATTTCAATAATAGATTAACAATTTCACTTAGATTTCTTATTAAATTCATTCGATTGCTGCCAATACTGCTAAACTGTTTAGCCTGTGAAGTTAGTATTTGTCTTTGTTTTGTCTTTTGGTTGAAGTAATGCAGAAGAAGAATAGTTTCGAGAATGAAAATCGCAACGCGGAAATAACTATCGCAACGAGAGAATCGCAACGCGAAATAAAAAATGCAACGCGAAACAAAAATCGCATTGCGATTTTCATTTCGCGTTGTGATTTTCATTTCGCGTTGCGATTTTTATTTCGCGGTTGCGATTTTCATTTCGCGTTGTGATTGTCTGGTCGCGATAGTCATTTCGCGTTGCGATTCTCTCGTTGCGATTCTATCGTTTCGATAGTCATTTCCGCGTTGCGATTCTCATTATCTCGTTGCAATTTTCATTTCAACCAAAAGACAAAAACAGTGTTGCAAATTTTAGTTTCAAGAATAAACTACTATTTATGTTTATTGTTTTGTTTTTGGTATATCTTGACAGTGTAGTTTTTGGTATATCTAACTTGGTATGTTTATTGTTATTTTGTAGAAATTTTTTTCGGCTTCATTGACATTAAGGAATAAAGTTAGCCTAGCCACTACAATTGCTTCGAAGCTTTCACCTGCACAAAGAAAATTGTTTGAAGAAACCTGCTTCGGGCCATGGCTGAGAGTACAGCATCCGGGTGGAGATGCTAGTTTGACCCATTTGTGGCTTCAGACCATGACTAGCGATCTACCCGACAATATACAACGTGGTGAGGAAGAGATATGGTTTCATTTTCCACCGGCGTATACTTGTTTTGGGCGGAAGGAGTTCTGCTTAATCACTGGTCTACGATTCGGACACGATGATGTAGGCCGGTACACTCGTCATATCACCCGCCCATCATGGTTATCCAGGGTTTTTCCTGATGAGTCAATAGAGAAGCCGAACTTACACGTCGACGACATGAAGAAATTGTTTAATAAGAAAGATGGTTTTACTCGGATGAATGACGTCGATGTTGTCCGAGTATGCCTTCTACTACTTTTGTATGCCGGCTTTTTAGGCAGAGAGGCCAGACAACCTATTCCTCATGAGTTAATATTATTGGTAGAGGACCTAAATGCATGGAATCTGTTTCCGTGGGGTTCGTATATATGGAAAGCTACCTGGACTAAGTTGTCGTCTGCCTTTGATGACCGCAAAAGTTTGCGGGGCGATGGGTCGAAATACACTTTGTCAGGCTTTGTTTGGGCCTTTAAGGTAAGAATTTCTATATAATGTTTTCAAAATTATAATTAATTATTTAACAATTACTAATGTTTGTTATTATATTGTTTGTAGATTTGGATATTCGAGGCCTTTCCCGCCATGAAGACATATGCAATAAAAACTTCAAATGATATTCCCAGGGCTATTTCCTGGAAGAGGAAACGTCTGTTGGATTGGGAAGACTTAATACCATATGCGACAATAAATAATGTAAGTTAACACAAATACTATCATATATAAACAAGTTATTAATAGTAGACGTTTAACTTTGTTTGAGTTTTTATATTTTTAGGAGGCCAACATTCCATTAATGAGACTGACACCCACGGAGGCTGAGCTTGCCACTGATTGGTGGCAAGCTAGTCAGCGTTTTCTTGATGGCACGAATGATGAGCAGCCTTCACTTCCTCTACTTCGAGAGCCATCACCTCACCTAGAGCCATCACCTGATCGACCCGACTATACACCTCTACAACGAGAGCCATCACCTATCCCGTCACATCATCGAGCCTCTTCTCCACCATCACCTCATGATAGGCGACCGGCAAAGATGCCACGACTTCTATCTCCCTATTCTCCACCTCCACGGGATGAGTCAAGGGAGTTACGTGATGAGGTCAATGCCTTGTGTGAGGAGATTGGTACTCTACTTGATAACGATGGTGCATGGCGTGTGGAGGTGTCTACTTTACGTGGTGAGGTTACCGCTCTACGTGAGATGGTAGTATCGTTGCAGAATGAGGTTCATACTCTACGCAACGAGGTAAGTTTAAGATTTTCCATATTTAACTTGATGATAAATTTACTCGTAATTTCACTTAAATTAACCATTTCACTTAGATTGCTTAGTAAATTTATTCGGTTGCTGCCAAAACTGCTAAACTTTTTACTTTAACACTGTGAAGTTAGTATTTGTCTTTGTTTTGTCTTTTGGTTGAAAGTTTGAAATATATTTATCTTTGTTTTCACTGTTTAAATATCATGTCTGTTTATTTACTGATATTTGTATTTAATTATTTAGCGGACCGATAAGGTGGATGCTTTATGTCGGGATTTTCTTGTACGACAGAGTTCACGCATCAGACGGCGTGCACGTGCTATTAAGTCTCCGTATACCCCAATAGTGCGAAGACACCGCAAGAAGAAGCCCGACTCGCCTGTCATCCCTGAAGAGTCCACTCCTATCATTGAAGAGGCCCCTATCATTCCTCGAGAGTCCCCTCCCACCGTTCAAGAGGCCACTGTCATCGTTGAAGAGGTCCCTCCCACCATTCAAGAGCCCGATTCACATGGCGTCATATGTAGGATTCTTGAGAAACCCTCTGACGTGCCGGACATGATGGATTCAAGTTGGCTCTCGTATGAGTTACCGGTCAGTACCATACCGGTATCTGAAGAGGAGAGGAAACAACTACCGGACACAATTCTGGATAACACCCTTTGGGCTAAGACCGCAGTTGATTTTTATCTACATGAGCGAAGCCAGGGGTGTTTCACTGACATATGCAAGCTCAATGATGATATCTATTTGTTTCTTGATCGGTCTTGGTGGGGCGTATTATTAGGGGTCGAAGACAATGGCTATTTCGATGGAGGGGTAAGTCTTATATTTTTCTTATATTTTCATTTGATTATTTTTTTGTAAATTTATGTAAGTTACTAATATATGTATTTTTTTGTAAAACAGCATATCGATGCGTGGGTGTCACGTCTTCTAATAATTAGGAAACTTAAGGAAAATAAAAGAAATACACGATATACAATTATGCCGACGTCTTTTAACGCCGTTCACTTGAAGAATCAACGAGATGAATCATTTGCGTTGGGCAATGGACAAGCTAAACTTTATCCTGCATGGTGGGAGGTCGATAAGGTTAGTGTTTATTTTAGATTGAGTTTAAAGGTATTCATAAATAAGTGCGCAAATTAATGAATTATTACTTATGATTGCAGGTGTTTATCCCTGTTTTGGAACGTAACCATTGGCTTCTCGTCGAGCTTCAGATCCCATCCCTTAAGGCAATAGTATATGACAGCATGATAAATTACATATCATTGGCTGATTTAAGAGATATTATTAAGGGATGGAGCTCTTATTTGGCTAAATTATTGGATGCGATAAATTATTTGACTCGTTCTGGAAACAAGAAGCCAAAGAAGCTCAATATTACAGTTAACAGAGACGAGACCGCACCACAACAAACGAAAGGACCCAGAGGGGATTGTGGTCCTCTCGTATGCTTGGCGTTGGACCGTTTGATCACAGGAAGTATAAAGTATCTACCTCCCACCGATATAGATAGAGCTGCAGTAGGCTTGTGGTTTCGACATTATATGGCTAGATCGATATATACGAGACGCTGCCTACCTGCATCCGCGTTATAAAAATGTCCATAAACAATTGGTATGTTTATAGGCTTGTGGTTTGAAAATGCTTGGTTAAGTACCTAGAATTCAATAATTTGTTGTTTGTAGGTTTTAGATGTGTAGAAAGTGTTGTTTGAGCAAATGTTTGGTTTATGCAGGTTCATCTCAGAAGTGAGCTGCGTGAAAATGATGTATGGCTGTAAAAGTTGATTCAATAGTAGAAGTGTTATTTTCTCTAATAATTATTGCTTATTTTTTGATTGTTTAATTGATTTGTAAAAGGTGATTTGTAAAAGTTGATTTGTTTAATTGATGTTAACATAATTCTTATTTATGCTTGTTTAATTGATTGAAATGTAATGGTTGATTTTGTTGATTTCAATCTGCATTATGTTGAAGGCAAAAAGTACTATCGCAATGCGAAATTAAAATCGCAACGAGAGAATCGCAACGCGAAAATGAAAATCGCAACGCGAAATTAAATTCGCGTTGCGATTTTCATTTCGCATTGCGATTCCCTCGTTGCGATTTTCATTTCGCATTGCGAAATTAGCGTTGCGATTTTCATTTCGCATTGCGATTCTCTCGTTGCGATTTTCATTTCGCATTGCGATAGTAATTTCCGCATTGCGATAGACATTAAGATTATTGCCTATTAAGTGATAACAACTGAACAGATCATAGCAATTTTCAAACTCAAGTTACTAATACATGCCTAACTGAAAATGTTAAAAGTTCACACATAAAATCTACATAATACAACGTTTGCATTTAAAAATCACCTAAGTTAACAGTCCCAAAAGGTGAAGCCAGTTGTGATTGGGATTTTAAAGATGATTGCAATTTTGATTGCCTTTTTCTTGACACCATATGAGCTTTGGATTTTGATGATGATCCATATTTTGGTAGAGGAAAAGATGATTGTGATGGCACTGGTGATCCACATGTCAACCTTGTATGACCACTTTCCTTGCACCGACTACATGTCGATCTCTTCTTCTCTTCACCCTTAGACGGTATACGATCGTGACTTTTTGGTCGGCCAGGTAGCCTTCTGTCCATGGCTGGTGGCAAAACTGTTTGTAAGTCATCTGGTATGTCCCACTCAGAAGGATGTGAAATAGGGTAGACAATCTCGGCATAAGTCTGTCGATATACTTCTGTAGTGTAGCAATCCATAGCGTATGTGCTTGAATCATCTTGGTTTAGATGAAGAGCAACTTTTATAACATGGCCACACGGATAACCAGATGTTTGCCATTTCATACAATTACACGTCCTTGCATTTAGATCGACAAGCCCATTTAAGTTATTATCCAGTACTTCAAACAAAGTGTTTGAACATGGTTCAACTCTCCATGACGTTGACTTCACAACACGTTTCGTTATCTTTTTTTCAGTCCATGGTGTAACACGATGTTCCAATGTTCCTGTAAATTTAAATAAATAATACTTAGTAAAATATATGATA
This sequence comes from Hibiscus syriacus, assembly GCF_006381635.1. Taxonomy (NCBI): domain Eukaryota; kingdom Viridiplantae; phylum Streptophyta; class Magnoliopsida; order Malvales; family Malvaceae; genus Hibiscus; species Hibiscus syriacus. Next base: position 40,951 of record NW_024063452.1, read on the forward strand.
AGTTACGAATTCAAAGAAATAATACCTGCATGGTTTCTTTTCTTGTAGTACCACTGTTGAATAGAGGCTCGAAAAAACTCCATTAACATAGTAATGGGTAATTTCTGGGAATGACGACTTAGAGCGTTAATTGATTCTGCACTATTAGACGTCATGAAACCATATCTTGCTCCAAGTTGATGTACTCTTGACCATCTTTCAAACCCGACATCTTCTAGTGTTTGAGCAGACTGAGGCAAAACATGTCTTAAACAGTTTATATGCTTATTGAAATCCACTTCTCGATAAGCCTTTACAGCCTTCCAGTATGTCCATTTGTGCTTTTTTATACCAGCATACCTTGATTTTAGATTTCTATACAAATGAACACCACAAAGTCCATGAAAAGCATCTGGGAAACACCTTCTAACAGCGTTGTCAATTGAGTTTGCCCTATCGGATATGATTGTCAGATTGCTAATAGGACTTATGCAATCCCTAAGATGCCCCATAAACCATGTCCATGAATCAGAGGTTTCAGATTTGCCAACCCCGTAAGCTATTGGCAATATCCCATTGTTAGCATCCATGGCTACTGCTAATAAGTTTACTCCAAGGTATCGACCTTTCAAATGTGCTCCGTCAACTATAATAACTGGGCGCATGCAAGTAATAAACGAACGAATCTACAAAATAATATACACAAGAAATATAATCATTTAAATGTGAAATGCATGTAACTAACAGAAATGAGTCAACAGAATTATATTGATTTACTAACCGCAGCACCAATGGCGATAAACAGAAACTCAAAGTGTCCATCTCTATCTGTTTTGATATGAGTTACCGACCCAGGATTTTTCAGCTTTAAATTATGACAATAAGCCGGCAGTTGGGCAAACGATGCTTCTGGCGACCCCCTCAACAATTCCAAGGCATAACATTTGGCTCTCCAAGCTTGAGAATATGATATACTAATCTTGAACCGAGCATTCATGTCAGTCATAATTTCATGTCCCCGATATACCCTGCCATTCAAAAACATTAACTCAGCCAGAAAACCACCCAACACCTTTTTGTTTGCCTGTCTATGGTGAGGAAAAACTTAGGTTCTTGAACATGTATGTTTATCAATAAAAGTCCTAACTTGAAACATTGCGCAATCTTTTATCCTCTTTGCAATCATACGCCACGTACAGTTTTTGTCAATCGTACACCTTGTTTCGAAACGATCTTTGCTTGATTTGTTAACTTTTAGTTGATAGCCATCTTCCACACATTTCGTATACAAAGCTATCTTCAAGTCTTCCTTTGTATCAAAACAATCATCTTTCTTGATGCGAATAACTTTTGTGTAACAATCAACTGCTTTCTTTGCCAACTCTTCTTCCGGTAGCTGAAGTAATTCTGGCATATTCCAGTTATACTCCCGTGGCATTTTCTTTTCTTCGGGGACTTTTTCTTCTTCTTTTTCTTCTTCAGGATTATATGAATTACAGAATGGATGTTCAACATGTTCATTCACAGTTGTAATTTCCTCCTCATTATCATCAACAACATCTTCCTCGGCAACGGGTGTTTCATCATCAAAATTCGGGTATTGACCAATATCAAAATCATTACACGCAGGGTCTGTTTCTTCTTCTGAAACATCATCAAAATCCGTGTATTGACCAATATCAAAGTCCGGGTATTGACCAAGATCAAATTTCGAATACTGACTAGTACTCACAATTTTTTCTCTTGGCTCATCATCGTCTAATTGGTCAATACGAAAACCGAAATTTGGTGCTGAAAGTTGATTTGGATTTGGATTAGAGAAAGGCTGTGGGTTTTGAGACCCACTTAGTTGATTACTACCCGCTACTGACCCAACAATACTACTTCTAGGTTCAACAACATACAATGTAACATCATCACTTGAAACATTAATGTAAGCAATGAATCGTTCAACATCTTCATTGTCGGTTAACAAATAAACTTTACCATTTCTCTGATAAGATAGCCTAAATCCACTTAGGGGCTCTAAATTCAATTTCTTTGAAACACGTAACATTAGGGTTTCATAAGTTAACTTCTTTAATGACAGTTTAGTTGAAGATTCATGGGTAAAGGCATATATTGTAAAACACCATGAACATTCTCCCATGACCCTCCAAAACACAAATCTATCCAAACATGATCAACATTAGATGATTTCATGGTTGTAACTAAACAAACGAGATGCGAAACTAAGACTTGTTGCCGGATGGGGAAGGATGTCGTTGGATATAGGAACGGATGTCGCCGGAGAGAGTGATAGATGGAGATGGAATGAGTTACGATTTAGGGATTTAGGTTATGAGTTGTTGCTGCTGCGTATATATATACACAAAAAATTTGGCTTGCGAAACTAAAACCTGTTGCGAACTTTGAAACTCGCATTGCGATTCTGTATTATCTCGTTGCGAAAGTCAGAATCGCGTTGCGAAAGGCAATCATTTGACCATCGCAATGCGAAATGCAAATCGCAACGATAGAATCGCAATACGAAATGAAAAAGGCAACGAGGATTAACATGCATAAACTTTTAACAATTATTGAATTCTAGGTACTTAACCAAACATTTTCAAACCAAAAGGAGTATATATGTTAACAAAACTTGCATTATGTGTATTTTATGTGTGCACTTTTAACATTTTCAGTTAGGCATGTATTAGTAACTTGAGTTTGAACATTGCTATGATCTGTTCAGTTGTTATCACTTATTAGACATTCATTTGACTATCGCAATGCGAAAATGGCTATCGCAACGCGAAAATGGCTATCGCAACGAGAAAATCGCAATGCGAAATGAAAATCGCATTGCGATTTTCTCGTTGCGATTTTCATTTCGCATTGCGATTTTCTCGTTGCGATAGCCATTTCGCGTTGCGATAGTCTGTTTTGCCTTCAACATAAAGCAGATTGAAAATCAACAAATCAACTATTACATTTCAACACAAATTATGTACACATCAATTAAACAAATCAACATTTACAAATCAATTAAACAATCAAAAAATAATAATAATTCTTATTTCTTCATCAATTATTGAATCAATGAATCAACAACTTTGTGAACCCGTACATCCATTTCACGCAGCTCACTTAAGGATTAACCTGCAGAAACCAAACATTTGCTCAAACAAGACTTCCTACACATCTAAAACCTACAAACATCAAATTATTGAATTCTAGGTACTTAACCAAACATTTTCAAACCAAAAGGAGTATATATATGTTAACAAAACTTGCATTTGACTTACCAATTAACAATGGACACTTTCATAACGCGGATGCAGGTAGGCAGCGTCTCGAATATATTGCTCTAGCCATATAATACCGAAACCACAAGCCTACTGCAACTCTATCTCTATCGGTGGGAGGTAAAAACTCTGTGCTTCCCGTCATCAAACGCGCCAAGCAAAGGCATACGAGAGGACCACAATCCCCTCTGGCTCCCGGCGATTGCTGTGGCGCGGTCTCGTCTCTGACAACTGTGACATTGAACTTCTTTGGCTTCTTGTGTCCAGAATGACTCCAATACTTAATCTCATCCAAGAATTTAGCCAAATGAGAGCTCCATCCCTTGAAAATATCTCTCAAATCAGACAGTGATATGTAATTGATCATGCTGTCATACACTATTATCTTTAGGGATGGGAGCTGAAGTTGGACGAGAAGCCAGTGACGACGTTCCAAAACAGGGATAAACACCTGCGATCATAAGTAATAATTCATTTATTTGCGCACTTATTTATGAACACCTTTAAAAAATTTAAAAAATAAACACTAACCTTATCGACCTCCCACCATGCAGGATAAAGTTTAGCTTGTCCATTGCCCAACAAAAATGATTCATCTCGTTGATTCTTCAAGTGAACTGCATGAAAAGCCGTCGGCATTATTGTATATAGCGAATTTTTTTTATTTTTCCTAAGCTTCCTTATTATTAGTAGACGTGACACCCACGCATCGATATGCTGTTTTACAAAAAAATACATATATTAGTGAATTACATTAATTTTTAAACAAATTAATCAAAATCATATATAAGACAAATATAAGACTTACCTCCCCATCCAAATAGCCACTGTCTTCAACCCCTAATAGCACACCCCACCAAGACCGATCAAGCAACAAAAACATTTCATCGTTAAGTTTGCTGATGTCAGTGTAACACCCTTGGCTCCGCTCATGTAGATAAAAATCAACTGCGGTCTTAGCCCAAAGGGTATTATCCACAATTGTTTCCGGTAGTTGTCTCCTCTCCACTTCAGATACCGGAAGGGTACTAGCCGGTAACTCATACGAGAGCCAACTCTCATCCATCATGTCCGGAACCGGTGGGGGTTTCTCAATACTTCGATATATTACCCCATGTGAATCGAGCTCTGGAATGGTGGGAGGGACCTATTCAACGATGACAGTGGCCTCTTGAACGGGGGGGGAATCTTGAGGGAGAATAGGGGCCTCTTGAACGATTGGAGGGGACTCTTGAGGGATGACCGGTGAGTCGGGCTTCTTCTTGCGGAGTCTTCGCACCATTGGGGTGAACGGAGACGTAATAGCACGTCCACGCCGTCTGATGCGTGAACTCCGTCGTGCAAGGAAAACCCGACGTAAAGCATCCACCTTATCGGGCCGCTAAAAAAAATTAATACATAATCATAAATAAACAGACATGATATTAAACAAAGACAAATATGTTTCAAACTAGCATTGTATTCACCTAAATCATTATTCTATCATAGTTCACAAAATGCTCAGATAACATTCCAGAAGTAAGCACTTATATAAACATTTAAAAAGACAACATATATAAACATTCCAGAAGAAGAATAGTTTACTTTCGCAACACGAAACTTAAAATCGCAACGCAAAATGACTATCGCAATGCGGAAATGGCTATCGCAATGCGAAATGAAAATCGCAACGACAAAATCGCAACGCGAAATGAAATCGCAACGACAAAATCGCAACGCGAAACATAAATCGCATTGCGATTTTCATTTCGCGTTGCGATTTTCATTTCGCATTGCGATAGCCATTTCCGCGTTGCGATAGTCATTTTTGTATTGCGAAAGTAAACTATTCTTCTTCTGCAAATTGAAACTTGAATGGATTGCATTACTTCAACCAAAAGACAAAAACAAAACCAAAAACAAATACTAACAAAAACAGTTTAGCAGTATTGGCAGCAACCGAATGAATTACGAGTATGAAAAATCTTAAACTTACCTCGTTGCGTAGAGTATGAACCTCATTCTGCAACGATGCTACCATCTCAAGTAGAGTGGCTACCTCACCGCGTAATGTAGACACCTCAACACGCCATGCACCATCGTCTTTGCGTAAAGTACCGACCTCCTCACGCAAGGCATTGACCTCATCACGTAACTCCCCTAACTCATCTCGTTGAGGTGGAGGTGAAGAACAGGGAGATAAACGTCGTGGCATCTTTGCCGGTCGCCTATCTTGCGGTGATGGTGGAGAAGAGGCTCGATGATGTGACAGAATAGGTGATGGCTGTCGTTGTGGAGGTGTATAGCCGGGTCGATCAGATGATGGCTCTGGGTGAGGTGATAGCTCTGGGTGAGGTGATGGCTCCCGAAGTGGAGGCTGCTCATCAACCGTTCCATCAAAAAAATACTTACTAGCTTGCCACCAATCAGTGGCAAGCTCAGCTTCCGTGGGTGTCAGCCTCTGTAGAGGAGTGTTGGCCTCCTAACAATATAAAAGCTCAAACAAAGTTAAACGTGTACTAGTAATAACTTGTTTATAAACATATGGTAGTATTTATGTTAACTTACATTATTTATTGTCGTATACCGTAGTAAATCTTCCCATTACAAGGTCCGTTTCCTCTTCCAGGAAATAGCCCTGGGAATATCATTTGAAGTTTTTATTGTATATGTCTTCATGGCGGGAAAGGCCTCAAATATCCAAATCTACAAACAATATAATAACAAACATTAGTAATTGTTAAATAATTACTTATAATTTTGGAAACATCATATAAAAATTCTTACCTTAAAGGCCCAAATAAAGCCTGTCAAAGTGTATTTGGAACCATCGCCATGCAAACTTTTTCGATCATCCAAGGCAGACGATAACTTATTCCATGTAGCTTTCCATAAATACGAGCCCCACGGAAACAGGTTCCACGCATTTAGGTCTTCTACCAATTTGATTAGATCATTTGGAATAGGTTGTCTGGCCTCTCTGCCTAAAAAGCTGGCATGCAAAAGAATTAGAAGGCATACTCGGACAACGTCGACGTCATCCATCCGAGTAAAACCATCTTTATTATTCAACAATCTTGTCAGGTCTTCTACGTGTAGACTCGGCCTCTCCAGCTCAGGAAAAACCCGGGATAGCCATGATGGGCGGGTAATGTGTCTAGTGTACCGACCTACATCATCGTGTCCGAAGCGTAGACCGGTGATTAAGCAAAACTCCTCCCGCCCAAAACATGTATACGCCGGTGGAAAATCAAACCATATCTCTTCATCACGACGTTGTATAGTCTCTGGTAGATCGCTAGTCATGGTTTGAAGAAACAGGTGTGTCAACATCGCATCTCCACCGGGATGTTGTACTTTCAGCCATGGCCCGAAGCATGTATCCTCAAACATTTTTCTTTGTGCAGGTGAAAGCTTAGACGTAATTGTTTTGGCCAGGCTGACTTTATTTCTCAAGGTCAATTGAGCCGAATAAAAGTTCTACAAAAACAATAAACATACTAAATTAGATATACCAAAAACTACACTGTGAAGATATACCAAAAACAATAATAAACATAAAGAGTAGTAGTTTATTCTTCAAACCTAAATTTGCAACACTGTGAATTTCGTATTTGTCTTTGTTTTTTGGTTGAAGTAATGCAATTCATTCAAGTTTCAATTTGCAGAAGAAGAATAGTTTCTGAAAATGAAAATCGCAACACGAAAATGACTATCGCAACGCGAATTTGACTATCGCAACGAGATAATCGCAACGCGAAACTAAAATCGCGTTGCGATTTGCATTTCGCGTTGCGATTCTCGGTTGATTTAATAAGCAATCTAAGTGAAATGGTTAATCTATTATTGAAATTACCAGTAAACTTATCATCAATTTCAATATGAAAAACCTAATAATAATGCAAAAATTTTAAAAAGAAAATAATTAAAAAAACTAACCATCGTTGGTTGATTTGGTTGATTTTCCATTTCTGATTGTGAGGGTGGCTCTGAGAGATGGATATAGACGGATTTCGCCGGAGATGGGGACGGATTTCGTCGGAGATGGGTGAGAGAGTGAGAGATGGAGATGGGACTGAGTTGTGATTTTAGGTTTTAGGTTATGAGTTGCGATTACGGGATATACTGTGGACGGTTCAGTGTTCCAATATATTAATATTCGTGTTTGGAATTTAAAAATAAAATACTTGGCCAGGATACTAATGGCGCTTTGAAAATCGCATTGCGATTATGTATTATCGCGTTGCGAAAGTCAGAATCGCGTTGCGAAAGTCAGTATCGCGTTGCGAAAGTAAGTATCTCGTTGCGATTTTGTATTATCGCATTGCGATAGTCAGTATCGCATTGCGATTTTCCCAATTCGCGTTGCGATTTACTTATTCGCATTGCGATTTTCCCAATTCGCGTTGCGATTTACTTATTCGCATTGCGAATTGGGAAAATCGCAACGACACTGTAGACCATCGCAACGCGATTTTCAACTATCGCATTGCATCGCGTTGCGAAAATGCAACGCGAATTTGCGATAATGGAGATCGCGTTGCGAATTAGCGATCGCATTGCGATTTTGTTGGTCATTTTGGCAAATCCGGAAAAAGTTGGTTAAAATCGTATATTATATGGGATTTTTTGTCACTGAGGTTATTTTCTCTTTTATAAAACATGTTTTATAGAATAAGTCTTGACAAACTTGATAGAATTTAGATAAAATTTTTAATATTTGTATGTGTCATGATCATAATGAATAAAATGAGAATAAGGGGGCTAAATATGTTGAAAATTTTATATGAATTTTATCTAAGAAAATGTACGTGATACGAGTCGAATATACATATTTACACGAGCAAGAACATGGATTTTGACTGAATCTATTATCATGTTAGCAAAGACGCTTCTAGTTAATCGTAGCTTTATCGGAAAAAAAAGAGAATATTATTTTTAGGTAAATTACGTATTTAGTATTTAAGTTAGTTTTAGTACCTAAACTTTTATTTTTTTTAAAAATCATACCTAATATTTAATTTTTATCTCATTTTAGTATCTCATCATTAAAAACTTAACGCGTTCAGTACATAAACTATCAGTGTTAGTCCGCTTTAATACCTAAATTTTTAGCTTATTTTAAAACGACAACAACAACAACAACAACAAAACCCTATTCCCATATACAATGGGGTAAGGGGGAGGTAGGGTAGTAGGTTGCCCCAACGCCAGGTTGAGAACAACTTCGGTGGAAGACCTCCGACAGTCAGAAAATTAAAAATAAAGATAGAATGCAATGCATGTATAGTTAAATAAATAAATACATAGTTGAACAGTGTTAATAATGCAGTCTTCAATATGCACGTCTGTAAATGGGAAGTAATCCATGCATAAAAATCTATGCAATAGACAGAAACGTAAGAACCGACAAAATTTAAAAAGAGGAAACATGACGTTAAATTTTTAACAGATATACTAAAATGAAATAAAAACTAAACGTTAGAAGTATTTTGAAAAAAATTAAAAATTTAACTATTAAAACGAATTAAAATTAATAGTTTAAGTACTAAATGCGTAGTAAGAGAAAGAAAAACAAACGTAAAGAGACTGATTCGTTCTAAACGTGGCCCATGATTGCATGTGAAAGCAAATGCCATAAGCATACAACATGACCTAATTTTTTCTGGTCATTTCATCACCAAATATTACTTAAACTCCCACTAATAATGATTATGGAAATAACCTAATTAAATTTGACTTATCTCCCTAGGAGCAGTGTTCACTTAAACAATATAAAATCCGTTAGTTTGGTACAAAAATATAATATCAGGTTAATTTAAGTAGGTGATTGAGATTAAAATTTTGTGTTTCGGTGTTATTCTTTTCCTTTTTTTCACCAAAAATAGATAATTTTATTTTAATTTTCATAATCTATTTATATTCATCAAATGAACTTTACACAATAAAAGTAGATCTTATCTCTTATATATGTATATATATAAGAGGAACTGGGGTACGAAACCAATGAACTTCTTGCTATCTTGAGTTATCTTGGTGATCTTTCAATAAATAAATCGAAAGGATTATATTAGGTAAACTTCTTTTAGTTTTACACCTTTTTAAAATTATTGGATCGATGAAAATTAAAGGTCGGGATTAACTCCTTGAATTTTTTTTTCCAGTTGATATCTTCTCATTTTTATGTTAATCTCATCCTTTAATTTCTCTCATCCAATGGTCCTAAAAAGGTGTAAAATTAAAAGAGTTTTATACAGTGCAATTAGATCCTGCCCCACACGTGTGTATACGTGGATGTATGTATGTATGTATATGTGTGTGTGTTTTTTGGTATAATCATTGATATCTGATTTATTGGTCGACTAATATGGATCAAGTATTGCAAAGGCAAGAGCGACTAAAGATGGCAATTTAACCCGAATCCGACGAGTTTCGACCTGATAGGGTCGAATTTTAAAAAATCAGGTCCAAGTCATGTCGGGTCGAATTTTTAAGGGGTGAGATCAGGTTCGAGTGGAGGGTGAAAAAACTACGACCCGACCTGAGGATAATAATGTAATTTTCTTTAAAAAATATTATTTTTAATTAAATTCTTATTTTATATCGGATCGGGTTGAGTCAGGTCAGTTCATATTTATACTCTAAAAATTTGGGTGGGTCAGAGTCAGGTGTAGGATATATATTTTTTGGATAGGGTCATATAGGGTGGAGGGTGCATATTTTCGGGTCGGGTCGAGTTGACCAAAAACCCGACCTTAAACTGACTCGTTACCATCTTTAAGGGCGACCCTTCCAACCCAATTCACTTCATTTGCAATTGCAAAGATTTAAACCGTCACTTTATTTAAGGAACCTAATATCTCATCCTACTAGACCAACTAGTTAATGGTATACGTGCGTGCGTGTTGATGATTTAAGCAAATCTCCATTGTAGCCAAATAGCATGTATATGTGTATATATTAAGTTAATGACACCAAAGTTCTTTTCATCATCCAATCCTTTAAGGGTATGCAATGACGAATGCTGTCCTAATCCTATCTCTTTGTACCAAAAGCTGTACACTTTGCACTATCATTTTACCTTTTTATCTTTCACAAAATAAATAAATTTCTATATAATATATAATATGCACTTTATTTCAAGGGAATTCCCTTGCGTTTGTGTGCTCTTTGGGGTCTACCTAATTTCAAACCCTAAAATAACTCCATAATTATGTGACAATGTTTATACGACTTTTGTGCCACATCAAAAATTTTAGTCGATTAAAATTATTTTTTTTAATATAAGTCATGTTTTAAACAATCTGAGAAGAAGAAAATTTCAATGTTACTCTGGACAATAAATAAATAAATACCAAGATATTAAAAAGTTAATATATATATACATATATATATATATATATTTAATGAAATTTACACTTACAGCCTTATTTAATGATTTCAACCATACCCAACATCAAAAAACATAATAATCTTTCATCAATCCTTCAAAATACATAAACCCTAATTTTCAATCTCATGAAAAAGACGTGTTCCCCATGTAATATTTTTACAAAATGATAGAGAATTTCATGTAGATTAATTCTCTATGTAATAGCTTAATCCAAAAATCAAGTATGTAGCTTCAAAAATCAAAAATAAAATCTTACCTTCTAGAGCAAGGGTGGTTCGGCCTAAGCTTGATCATAAGATGATAATATGCTAATTTTCTTGATTATTCTAGTATTTTAATCCTTAATACATGACTTATTCATAATATAATTGAATTTAAAATTCAATTAATTAGAAATCTCAAAATTGTCATTAATGAAACTTGATAATTATCAAATGCCATTGCATTATCTTTCATTAAAATATTTCATAGTCAAAGATGAATAAACTTGGCTTTGACTTCCTACTTTAGCCATGCATTTTTCAAAAATTGCATTTTAGTCAGTAGATTTTCCACTGTTCGGCCTAATCTGAAAAGTTACACTGATCTATGCTAAATTTCTTTGATCTAAAACATGGAAATAAAATTTACAACCCTTATCTAACATCTTTCAAATTTTCGTAAAATTTTGGTTCGATACGATTATCCGATTTCGATACCGAACTTTATCGTTTTATAGCTTTTAACACAAATCTCGTACCGAAAATCTGATTACCACGAAAATTCTTGTTTTATGCTAACCTATTGAATTACGGGCTAAAATATATAACTTTTCAAAATTATATTTTTGGTCCCTAAACTTTTATAAAGTTTATATCTTAGCTACCAAACTTTTAAAACTTACATTTTAGTCATTAACCAAAATTTAAGGTATTACATAGGATGATGATTTGATCTAAATCCAACGAATTTCGATCTAACATGATCCAATAAGATCTATTTAAAAAAAGATTAAATTCAAACTGAATTTTAAACGGTGAGATCAAGTCGAGTTTGATTTTAAGATAAAAATCTTTGACCCGACACAACTCGAGATAATAATATAAATTTCTTCTACTATATATTTAGGATAATTACTATAATATCTATCTATATACTTTTTTTTCCTATTAGAAACCTATTTTGTTGAATAAAAATAAGAATTTTATATATTTGTATCAACTCTAGTTGGGTCAAATGTATATTTTTATTTCAAATTCAAATTGAGTTTCTAATCGAATGAAACATTCCTAAATTTGAGTCGGATTTTCTCGAGTTGGATCGGATCTAATGGAGGGGTATGCTTGTCGAGTTGGGTCGGATTTTTATTTCCTCCGATTTAAACCATTCTAAATTTATCTCAATGCAATTCTTATAAGGATCTAAGGGTCTGCAGTTCTTAAAATTTTAAAAATCAAAGAGATCCAATATCAAATAAAAAAAATTAACGAATAAATTTATAGCGGGAGGTAAAACGATCGATTGCAAGAGAAGACGAGGGCAGCAGGCGCTGAGGAAACCGAGGAACAGCGCCGTTTCGCCGCCGCCGAAAGAAGAAGGCTTTGTCGATCGAAGTGGATCTGGCTAGATGACGACTTTCAAATTAAAAATTGATTCTGTCAAAGTTTGATTAATATTCGATTTGAGTTTTTATCGAGCTGAAACAAGATACTTAATAGTCGATTACAAAAGTTTATGAGTAATTCGAAAATATAATATATTAAAATTTTATTTTAAAAAATATATAAATTATTAATAATATTAGTAACATTTATGTGTTGATTTAAAAAAAACAGTATAAATTTTTTATGTATTTAAAGTTTAGGTTTGAGTTTGAGGTTTCAATCTAGTTAAATTTAAGATTTTTTTTTTCCATTTCGAGCTTTTACGAGGTTCAATTCATGGTTTCGAGTTCGAGTCGAGCTTGAAAACTTTAGGCTATCAAGTTTTCGTACCGAGTCGAGCTTCATTTTAGAGTTTTCGAGTCGAGTCAAACTCAGCAATACTCGACCTGACTCGTTTTATATTAGATCGACCAAGTTACACTTTTGGCTCGATAGCATTGGCTTTAGAGTTTTAAGGGCAAATTATGTTGAATGGTCATTGATGTTTAAGTAAGTTTATCTTTTACGCTGATGTTTTAAAAATAATAATTTTATAATTAACGTTATCGATTTATAATAAATTTATCATTTGATTGAAATCATTTAGTTACACGAAACACATTTTAACTAGAGCAAAGGTACCGACGATTTCAGTTCTCAAACCACTTCTAGTATTTGTTGCATCAAGAGATTTAAATTGTGGTTACAATCACATTTTTTTATTACGTTGTGTTTATTGTAATTGCGGAACGAATGTTATTATGGTGATTGTAAATATCACGATCACGCAATAACGGTTTCGGACGACACCACTAACATTATATAACAACTGAAACCGACTCAAATTTTTAATCTTTGGACGAGATTTATACAAATGAGATGAGATAAATCATGAGTTATTCGAGATTGATTATGTCAAAGTTTGGCCAACTCTTGAATCAAATGAAACCGACTCGAATTTTTAATAAGCCGAAGCGAGCTACTAGATACCCTAAACGAAAAGCTCGTGAGTAACTCGAAAAATTTTAAATTATTAATAATATTAACATTAAAAAAATAAAATATAAGACTTCCATCTATTTAAAGTTCAAGTTCGAGTTAAATGTTCAATCAAGCTATGTCTAAGAATTTTTTGAGTTCAATTTATTTCGAGTTCAAGTGGAGCTTTAATTTCTTATTTTGAGTTTAGCTTGAAAATTTTAAGCTCATGAGCTTTCGCGTCGAATTGAACTTCAATTTTATATTTCGAGTATGAATCGAGTTTAATAGTTTTAAGCTCGTGGGTTTTTTAGTCAAGTCGAGGTCCATTATACATTTTTTAAATCAATTCAAGTTCAAAAATATTTTAACTCGACTCGACTCGACTCGTTTACAGCCTTATGCTCAAGAGGTAAGAATTTTCGATGACGGGTTTGGTTTTGTGCAGCAAATGATGCTCAGCCTAAATCTGAGGCCTGGGAATGGTGCAGTGGCGCAAGGCTAGATGGGCAGAATCCATGAACATATATGGGATTAGGTTAGAAGGACCATTATGTTAATTTCTAGGCTAAATTGTGAGTTTAGTATCTTAACTATCAATTTTGGTCAGTTTGGTACCTAAACTTCAATTTTTTCAAAATCATACCTAACGTTTAGTTTTTATTTCATTTTAGTACATCGTCGTTAAAAACTTAAAGACACTGTATTTTTATAGGTAAATTGTTCATTCATTACTCAACTATCTTCTCACTCCTATTTTGGTACTTAAGTTTAAAAAATTTCAATTTAACTATTCAACTTTCAAATTTATCCTATTTTCATCACTCTAATTTATTTTATTATTAATTTTTTTGAATGATGTTTATTATTATCATTTTATTAATATATAGTTAAAAATAAAAAAATAAATTTGAAAGTTAGAGTGATTAAATTAGGAGGTATTTGAAAGTTAAGTAATTGAATTAAAAAAAACTAAACTTTAGTGACCAAAATAGGAGTGAGAAGATAAAAACGTAACGAAACTACATTTTTATGGGTAAATTACAACATTCTTCACTCAACTATATTCTTACTCCTATTTTGGTACTTAAGTTTAAAAATATTTCAATTTAACTACTCAGCTTTCAAATTGCTCCTATTTTAATCACTCTAATTTATTTTATTAATAAATTTTGTGACATGACATTTATTATTATTATTTTTATTAATATATAATTAAAAATAAAAAATTAATTTAAAAAGTAGAGTGATTAAATTAGGAGTAATTTGAAAATTAAGTAATTAAAGTAAAAAGTTAAATTTTATTGACCAAAATAGGAGTGAGAAGATAGTTGAATGATGAATGATGTAATTTACCCATAAAAATGTGTCATTTGCAAATAACCCGTTAAGTTTTTAATAACAATGTACTAAAACGAAACAAAAACTAAACGTTAGGCATGATTTTGAAAAAAATGAAAGTTTATGTACCAAAATGAATAAAAATTGATAATTTAAATATTAAACACGTAATTTACCTTAATTTCTAATTTACACGAATCGTTTTTTTAATATGTAGGTAATGTTATTTCACAAAAATATTTTTATCTTAAGGACAAATAATCCAACCCAAAATTTAAATATAAACCCAATTATCTAAAACCACCATAGAACATATAACTACAAGGATATTTTTCCTGTTTTATTATTTTAAATAAAAAAAATCATTTTTTATGTCAAAAAGTTCAATGTTTTTTAGGGTAAATTATCCCAGTTATCACACAACTATTAAATTTTGGTCACCAAATATGAAAAGTTTTTAAATTAGCCACTAAAGTTAAAGCCATTATAAATTGGTAGAATGATATTTTTGACCCCTGACTTTATCAAGTTAGTCATTTTAACACTTAAGCAAATGTTGGCTAATTGTTTTACCATGTCATCAAAATAGTTATTTTATACTTGTTTAAAAATACCTCATATATATATATATATATATATATATATATATATATATATATATATATATATATAATTTTATTTTTAATAACATGACAATAATGACAAAATAGATTAATTGAACATTTCATTAAAGATAAAATAATTTATCTCAATATCTTAGAAAGAATAAAATAGCAAAAGTTGGTTTAATAATTTATTATTGTTGCGTCGTATTTGGAACAATTTGATAAAAAGAAAATAATTAAAGTATTAGCTAGAAGACCAATTGGCATTAATGTATTTTTCTCCAACTTTATATTTTTGGGTAAATTATGCATTTAGTGTCTAAACAATCAGTTTGATCCGTTTTAGTACATAAGCTTTCAATTTTTTTCTTCAAAATCATACCTAATGTTTAGTTTTCATTTTATAATTTTAGTACCCGCCATTAAAAACTTAACGCGTTTAGAACTTTAACTATCAATTTTGATCCGTTTTAGTGCCTGGACTTCCAATTTTCTCAAAACTTAACGTTAAATTTTGAATGAGATACTAAGATGAAACAAAAACCAAAGTTTTTAATGATGGGGGTACTAAAATGGAAACAAAAACTAAACTTCAGGTATGATTTTGAAAAATTGAAAGTTTAGGTACTAAATACGTAATTTACCCTCTATTTTTATATGTAAACTACATCAACAATTCAACATTCTCGGACTTATTTTTAAAAGAATTTGAATTTAATCATCCAATTGTAAAAAGCTAAGGAAGAGAAAGAAGTGAAAAACTACAAATTTAGAAGAAATGAATCACTTGCACGCTAAACCTAACCTTAAAAAGCCCAAATTTTTAAACTATGCATATATATCTTAAATTTAATTCAATTACTTCTAATCATATAAAAATAAGCAAGTACATTTGATCGGTTAATCAAACAATATCATTGTGTCTTTAAATAAAAGGGTAAACTACGTGTTTAGTACCTCAATTATCAGTTTTGAGTCCGTTTTAGCATATAAAATTTTATTTTATTTTCAAAAGCATATATAATGTTTAGATTTTATTTCATTTTAGTACCTCACATTTAAAAATTTAACGCGTTTAGTACCTAAACTATTAATTTTGGTATGTTTTAATACCTAAAATTCCATTTTTTCAAAACTTAATTTAAATTTTTACGAATGTACTAAAATGAAACCAAAACTAAACGTTATGTATGATTTTGAATTTTTTTTAAAATTTAAGTACTAAAATAAATCAAAATTAATATTTAAATACTAAAACGTAGTGAACCCTAAATAAAAATATATTTATTGTATCTTATTGTGTTTGATGTAAAGAATCTATAATAGATTTGATTGGGTCAGGCACCCATTCCAAGGTATAATAATTTTTGTGGAGGGGGCAATTATTTGGTCTCACAAATCATTGAGATGTTTAGGTAAAAGTATTTATAATATTAAGGAATTATTTTATTTTTGTAATAAATTCATAGTTTATATTTGTTTATTCAATTTAATTTTTGTTAAAACTATCTTAAAATCACAGATGTATTTAGTCATTTATCTATTCTCGTAGTTTGTTTTGATCACTCAATTATTCTTTTAATAATCTAAGTTACACTATAGTCACACGTTATTAAAAAATTGATAGTGGTACTAACGTATCACCATAAAATAATATCACATCATCATTGTAAAAAAATATCACAATATATAATTATGTTTATTTTTAGCGGTATGTGATCAAAACAGGACTAAAACTTAACATTACATATGATTTAAAAAAATAAATGACCAAAATAAAACCAAGTAAATAGATGAGTTACTTAATACATTATCTACCTTTAAATCATTAATAATTTTGTACAATTCTAATAAAATCGTCTATAGGTACAAATAAGTTTCTCAATAATTTATTTGTCTTCCCGATTTTAGGGTTTTATCTTTACTAATGCAGACTGATTTGCATCGTACAACTGACTTTGGTGAGTGAGTCTTCCTGCATACACAATAACTCAAACTCAAGACTTACTTAAGCGATATCAAGCTGCTTATCACTTGAACATCTAAAAAAATAATTTTATGAAACACGATAAATTATAACTTATTTATTTAAATATTTTTGTGCATCTATATTTCTCTATATTTATATAAATAAATTTGTCGAGAGGGCAATTATTTGGTCTCACGAATCATTGGGATGTTCAGGTATAAGTAGTTATCACATCACGTGGCTTTTATATTTCGTTTTTAATATTTCTCTATACATATTTCGTTATATATCTATATTGTTTATACTAATGAATTTTTAATTTCTCTCTTTATAGTATTAAACTTTAATTTTAACTTCAATTAATATCATTTATTGTCATTAGACCATTAAGTTTTTACACAATCAACCCAAAATTTTCGTATTTCACTCTTTTTTCTTCTCCAAAGATTGATTTTAATTGAATCTTTAAGGAATAATATCGTGTTAACCGATCTTTCTATCAACTTAACGTTAACTTGATTGTTAAATGTCAATTAGAATTTGATCCAAGATGTCTACATTGTATTATATTTGAATGAAGGCACATTCTAGGTGGGAGGGAACACACCCCACTAATTTTAATGGTTTAATTACATTTTAAGTCTCTAATAATTTTGAAATCATAGAAATTAAGTTTCGGGTCATTTTAATTTTTTTTAAGTTTAATTATTTTTTAGTATCTAGTTAGTATTAAAATTATTTATGTAGATACCGAGCATAAACAAGTTTTGGAACGATTGACGAGTAAGATTGATCGAGGGGAAGACAAAGAGATATAGGTGTGTTGCTTGAAATAGTGAGGCTAAGGTGAGTGCATACTTATAGAATATTTATAGTATGATATTGAAATTAAACTTGTGGTAAGTCTAGTTTCAACATATTTAATACATGATTGCATAAGTAGAAGCATAATCATGAATGGTAGGGTGTAAACATGTCTTGATTGCATTACACGATATGATATATGACATGAACTCTTATGATATGCATTATAAGACAATGATCTAAGTGAATATGTATGAGAAGTTTACATGAACTATGTGATAAAAGCTCCGAACGTATATGTCTATGAGATATAAACTATGTGAATTATGAAAAGCCCATGTTATGTAGATGAGAGCTATAGGTATAATTGGCATGCCAAGTGGTCCTTCGGGACACATATGTAATCCTTTGGAACATATATGCGGTTCTTTGAGACACATATTTGGTCCTTTGGAATATATATATATATATATATATATATATATATATATATATGATCCTTAAGGAGATTTCTATGTGGTCATTCGGGACATTTTATATGACATTTCAGTGCATTTCTATGCGGCACTTCAGTGCATTTCTACGCGGCACTTTAGTGCATTTCTATGTGGTACTTTAGTGCATTTTATACGAGATGTGGTGACAACATTTGTGCACAACCTCAATGAACTCAAATACTTTAAATTCTCGGTATTGTATCATAGGCTAATGAAAGATATAATATGAATTAATATTAAAAACTGTGATAAGTTCTATGTGTGAAATGCATGACTATGTAGGTTGCATTGAATAAATATATGATTGCATAATACCACATTTCATTATAGTATCATTATATATTGTGCCTCACTAAGTCGATGACTTAGCGTGTGAGTGTTTCACACGTAGGATCAAGGAAGTCAACCGAGCAAGGATAGACAGCTGGGATAGCATCACTCCTTCAGATATCAGATCATAAGCAACTTAAACAATAGGTTCTTTTGATATAGTAATCAGCGTTGGCATGTAATTAAAGGTTTAAGTCGTATATGCTCTAATCCGTTGTATACTTTTTGTATTAAATTTATGTAAATTATTTTGTTTATTTATTTCAAGTTTAAATTTTTCCACCATTTTTGTACAAGTACTTTGATTTGAAAAGTCAATGTGACACCTCAGACTTGTATATGGGTCGGGTACGAGTTAGGGGTGTTACAAATCCCCTCCCATATTGTAACTTGACATGCTAGGAAATCAATAGAAAAAGAAAAAAAAAGTTTCAAGGTAGTTTTTTTTATTTCTATATTCTTTTGAATGCATGTTTTTAAGAGAAAAAATATAACAAAACAAAAACCATCAATTTTTTTCTTTCCTGAGACGCCCGGGTTGTCCTCGGAGAACCCCGTCGCTCGGGAAAGGCGTCCGTCATCGAGGATCGACGGAGGAAAGGCTCTGTCAAGGCTTGCATGATTCAAAAATGATCTTTTAAATTTTGAAAAAAATGTTTTTTTTTAAATTTTGGTTATGGCTAAAACGGAGTCTGGCTTGGTTAAACAAGGGAAAGAGAAAGATTGAAGATGTTTGGGGCCATCTTTTGGCCTTCCCGGCCACCACGAACGGTGGTCGGAGCACAGAGGTGTAGGGGCTAAGAAGAAAATCAGTGAGAAGTTGAGAAAAAACCAAGAGATTCTCTCTTCATACGGCTGTGAAAGTTTAAAAAATGAATTAGGGATTAGGGTATTTTTATATAAAGCAAAATGGGAAATTTGGTTTTTAGTCCCCAAAGTCTCGCACGTTTTTACAAGTTGGTCTTCTGTGAGGACCGAATTTTATATTTACCCTTTTCCAAATATAGTAATCTTGTTATTTTCCCTTTTTTCGTGCTTTATAATTTTGGCTTAATTTCGTTTATGGCCTCCCGTTTTAGCGTGTTTTTTCACTTGGGTCCTAAGTCTATTTGTCATTTACTCATTCGATTTTGATTTTATTTTAATTAGGTCACTTTATTTTAATTGCATGCTTTATTTCATTTAAAATCCTCCATGATTTAATTTTATTTCAATTTATTCCTTTGCATGTTAACTTGTTAGATTTTAATTTAAACATATATTTGATTATTTCTTTCTTGTATTTGATTTATTTAATTGTTTCTAGATATTTAAATTTGCATGACTAATTTATGTTTTTTGCCATTTAATTTAATTAGTTTGTTTGTTTTATTTAGTGCTTACATTTAACTCATCCATTTGTTTTTTATATTTAAATTTGTATGACCGATTTACTTTTTTTATACTTTAATTAGCATTTTTAGTTGTCCTTATATTAGTATCTTCTAATACATAACTTGATTTAGTAATTAGGGTTTCACCTTAGTTATAATTAGGAAGTAATTTGATTCGAGTTTTCGTATAAAATGTCCGATTACTCGATTCGATTGCTCGAATCCATAATTTGTTAATCATTAACAAATTTGTAAAGCCTACCTACTTTAATTCATGAATAGTTAATTAGGAAAATTATTATAGCCTTTTTTAGATTAGTCCCTAGACTTTAGAGTTCTCACATTTTAGTCCTTAAACTTTTAATTAGAATTTTAAATTAACATAATCGATTAGGTTAACAATTAGAGCCTACACCTTAAGTTTAATTTCATCTCAGTTCTTTACTTAGGGGATGATTCAATTTGAGTTTTCTTAAGAAAATGCCCGATTGCTCAAATAAATTATATGATTCAATAATTGATTGATAAAAATCAGCTACGGTTAATAGTAAAGAATGGTTTTAGGTTTAGTCCTCTAGATTCTTTAATTACATAATTTGACAATTTTAGGTAGGAAATCCCTTAAATTACTCATCTTGTAAAATTAGGCTTTTAAATCGATTGTTTGATTGCATTTTTAAAAAAAAAACCCCGATGCAATGTTCATTCATTTAGGGTATCAATGGTATACTTCCCGCTATTATGGTCAAGGGACGACTACTAATGATTCTCGTAATGAGTCGACATTCTTTTTAAAACTGCATCATGATTTATTAAAATCAAGGCAATGTCCGATTATTGGGCACAATGGTCAATCTGCCGCATTCACGCTAGGGGGCGAACACTATTGGCTTAAATAAACGAACATCATTTTTAATTGTGCACCCATAGTGAATTTTTTATTAAATAAAGTTCAAACTCAAAAATTTAAATATAGAGTAATCAACTATATATCAATTTTTGGGCGTTGTGGGGTGCTAATCATTCCCTAAGCGTAACCGAATCTCGAACCTGATTTCTAGTTTTTGTAGACCCCAAACTCAGTATTTTTATAAAAAAATATTTTATTAAAATTACCCGATTTTATGGTGTTCTAATCACACCTTAAATGATTGGTGGCGACTCCTCACATTTCAAAATCTTTTCAAAGAAAAACTCCTAAGTCGTACTAGTTTTTTCCCACCCGTACAAAGAACAACGACGACAATTTAAAAGATATATTAGATAAAATGATAAGTATATATTAATATTTTACAACTTGATGCAAAAATAAGTGTCTCAATTAAAAATAAATGTTTGATGTTTTTTCATTTATATTTGTAGGTGTCATGTCTCATCGTGTACACGAAACTTAAAAGCCGGCCCATCCCTTTTTCAATGCAAAATGTACCAAACTTCAATATGAAAGAGAGTAATGAATTCATGACCTAACGTACGGTCATATATTATTGATGATTTTTATCTACTTTTCTCAATTTTTTTCTGCTCTTGTGGTATAAACCTCATATTTTTTGGTATTTTTTTATATACCTTTGTAGTTGTTTTGGTTCTCGTACAAAAATAATTATGATATTTATTTTCTTATTATTTAGTCGATAGTCACATGTAGTCATATCTCTAGCTCTTTTGGTAAAAGGTTATTTGTCAATGTAATCATAATTATATAACGAAGCAGTCTGTCAAATTATTTGTTTCGCTCTCAACTCTTTTGTCACTTCGTCAAGCGTCTCATTTGATAGAAACAAGGAATTTGTATGAAGATTATTGGTTTTTATATTGATCATCATTCTCAATGAAATGTTTTAATTTTTTTCGTATTTTTAGGTTTATTATTTACTTATGTATGAACATTTTGATGACTATTGTCTCTAAATTTATTTATTTTTTCTAATGCGTTATAATTTTGATTCATTACATTATTCAAAAGAGACAAACAACGAATTTATTAAAATAATACTCTTTCAGGAAATTTTATATTTTTATAATAATATCCATCTTCGTCACGTAAGATAAAGATGAATCATTTAAAGCATGTTTTTTTGAAGACCTTTTATGTAGGTACATTTTTATTTACATGAGAGATCAACAGTCTTTTTCCTTACTAGTGTAACTTAAGGTTAAAATGAAGGCCTAATATAAAAATAAGTGTCTAAATTATGTCTCAAAATATATTTTAGTGTCTAAGGAATTTTTGTTAATACCGTGCTTAATGTTCTCTTTGATACACTTTTAGGTGTCTACTGTCATTTTTTTTATTTTTTAATAATAAAAATAGTATTTTTTAAAAAATAAATCAAACCCCTTTCCCCCTCATTGTGCCTCTTCCTCTTGTCATCCTATCTCCGATGGCGAATGATCACCAGCGGTCGGGTTTTGTTCAGAACATGACCAGGAACACTATGATGGCAACCGCACAACGAATGGGCAATTGCAGGGGTCGAAATCGCCGAAAAACTTACACGAAAAATCTAAAAATCCAACGATCGGCGTGGTTTCACAATGGGTGAGGGATCGGGTTTTGATATCGACGACAACACAGTTCTTATGGTATCAACAATGACGACCACGAACCGAACGTGACCGTTCAAAAACGAAAAATATAAAATTTGGGTTTTTTTTTTAAATTATAATAATTAATTTTTTAAATAAAATAAATTTTACAATTTTATATGCGTGACATGTAGCATATAACAATCAAATTTAACAATCGTTACAGTCCAATCGTTATGGTCGGGTTGGATTTATACTCTAGAAATTCAGGTCGAGTCGGAATTAGATGAATGATATATATATATATATTAAGGGTGGAATCATATCAAGTTCAAATGGATAATATATATTTTCGAATCAGATTAAATTAACTAAAAATCCGACCTAACCCCATCTATTGGCATCCCAGTGTATCTTATAAATCAAATGACAAATGTATCATGCATTGAATGGACGGCTCTTGTGGTAGTTGAATTCCATAGAAATTGGACATTAAATAACCAAAGATGTACATACATAATAAAATTGCAAACTGAGAGTATAGAATTGGAAGCATTTAATAATTTGAAATTTTAGGGTTTGTTTGGTTCTGGAAAATAGTTTCTGTTTTTTTAGAAAACAATTTTTATTTGTAGTTTTTGTAAATTAGAAAACATGTTTAATTAGTATAAATGAAAATTTCAATTTAGAAATAAAAATAGTTAAATATATTTGGCACCTGTTTTAAAAAATAGAGGTGAATAAATAGTTCTTAAAAGATTATATTAAAATATAATATTTAAAAAAATCTCATGATATAAATTTAATAGGTGAGTTATGCAAATATAACACAATAAAGTTGATAACAAATTTATAACAAAAAATATTTTTAGTTTATAATAAGAATATAATGTTAATGTATATTAGATATCAATTAAATTAAAAAAAATACAAAAAAAAGTATTGTTGTAAACAATAGCACACAAAAATATCACTAAAATAAAATTATATATTTAGTGATATTTAAGGCTCTCGAACTTTTGTAAAAAAATAGAGTAGCCCTTAATTTTTTTACACCCAATGCGATCCTTAAACTGAGAAAAAATCAATTTAACCCTTTGACTAATGAAATCAAACGTTGAATGACATGACGTTTACATGACAGTTCACAAAGCTTACACAACAATCTATAATAATGATGTGTTATTTAACGATTATCTTGTGGTAGTACATGATGGACAATGATGTGGTAGATGGGCTTAATTGTTTTTTTGGCTAAATATGAGAGCCTAATTGATTCTTTTAAAATATATAAGGACTTAATTATTTTTTTAGAAAATTAAGAAAATATTTAAATTTAAAATATAAAAATTAAGATGTTTAATATATTAAATATAAAAATACTACAAAATTAGATTATTAAAAAATATTTTAAGGACCAAATTGAGTGTAAAAAAGTTCAAGGACCATGTTGTTTTTTGGCAAAAGTTTGAGGGTTTCATATACTATTAAGTTAAAAAATATTGGTATAAGGATTTGAAATCGTGTAAGTTAAAAATCTAAATTCTATGTTCTTCTATTTTTCAAATTTCCAAAACAATTTTAATGAAAGTACTGAAAACATCTATTTTATGTTTTTTTATATTTTTAATTTTTTAATTTTCGTTTTTTAGAAATCATTTTTTAATTTTAAAACCAAACAAGTTTTTTTCATCATTTTCTATTTTCTAAAAATTAAAAATAATCTATATTTTTTAAAATCATATATATAGGAAAAAGAGAAATAATAATAAAATAATAAATTCAATCTCAGCCTTCTCTCGTCATTATTCGTTTTTCCAAAAAATGACATCAACAGTTTCTTTCCTTTTTTAGATATTGTTTTCTTTAAAATTCTTACTCAAAAATATTTTTTTAGAAAACTCAAAATCACATGCATGCGATAAAATTATGTCGACCCTTCTGGTTTTTGGGTTTTGCCTTAAATAATCTAAATCGAGTCGTGTTGCACATCTAATTTTGGTGAGTGAGTCTCTTAGCGATAATTCTCTGTATACACAAATACTCGAATTTGAGACACCGTCCATCATACTTTGATCTAATGATAACAAAGAATATTGAGTGACCTAGGTAGTTAAAAAAAGTTATTCTCCCTTGAAGTCCTGAGTTCGAGTAGTTGTATTTACAAGGTGTGTGTACGTTGTCAATAACTAAAAAATGTTCTGAACAAATATTATCTTATAATCATCTCCGATTATTCCAAAAAGAGAGAGGAAGAGTGATTTCTCTGTCTTAGATGGGCAATGCTAATTGTGCTATTTTCCTCGAGTTCGATCATGCATTTTTCACTCTAAACTCGAATTCACATTATTTAATATGTTTATACCTATTTTTCTATTAAAATAATCCTATAAAATAGGATCAATTCAGAATTCCTATCTCAAAACCAAAACAACTCTTCTCCCTTGCTTAAAGTCCCATGTACATGTACTTTAGGTGATCTAAATCTAATCCTATTATTGGATCAAATATTGGTTATGTTAGCATTAAGCACCACTCACCAAAGCCATTTGTTCAAGTAAGTGGCTAGTAGGGAATAATATTTTATACATGGATTCACTAACATAATCTTAATATATTATATGGGTATTACCCACGACTAGTTGGTGTAGGGATAAGGCATTAGATTTAGGAATGGGCACAAGGTAGGACAAACCGGTTTTTTGGCCGCCTCGATTCCGACCTGAAAATATATACCAAAAACTCGATCCCTCCCGCTCCGATGAATTTTAGGCTTTTTTCTCACCTTGGATATGTCTCGATTTTTAGAGTAAAATCCTGACCCTGACCCGATATGAATATATTAATATTTTAAAATAATTAAAATAATATGTTTTATAATAATAATATGTTTTATAATATTTTATTATATTTTAAACAATTAAATTAATATATTTTATATAAACTTTTATATTTTTTATAATTAATTAATATATTTTAATAATATATTTTTTAAAATATTATATATATATATATATATATATATATATATATTCTATAAATTAATTAGGTTGGACCGGTTCGGTGATTTTTCACCTTAAATTCGATGTCGCCCCACTCCAAAATTTTTAAAAAAAAAACTCACCCTTGTAGAGTTGAGTTAGGTCGACACCCATCGGGTTCGGATATTTTGACCATCCCTAACTAAATTCCTTAAGCACTATTAGATGTTTGAATCCTGACGTTTGCGTGGAGCAAACTGATCACCTCCGTAATGGTCATTTACAAAACTTGATCTAGATTAGTCATGTCGTAACCGTTTTTCGCCCGTTGGGTGAAAGACCGATATCGACTTGGGGGGGTTTCTCTTTGAAAATCGTTTCAAAAGGTGAGGAGTCGCCACCAATCATTTAAGGTGAGATTGGAACACCATAAAAACCGGGTGATTTTAATAAAATATTTTTATTTTAATAAAATACCGAGTTTTTGAGGTCTGCAAAATCCAGAAATCAGGTTCGGAAGTCGGTTACGCGTGGGGGAAGGATTAGCACCCCCACAAGCGCCCAAAAATTGGTACCTAGTTGATTACCCTATATTTAAAATCGGAAATTTTGAGTTCGATCTTTATTTAATTTAAAAATCATTAAGGATGTAGAGTTTGAAAAGGGTATTCGTTTATTGAGACCGATAGCATTCGCCCCCGAGCGTAAATGCGGGAGATCAGCTATTCTGTCTAATAACCGAACATTGCCTCATTTTTAGAAAACATGATGTGGTTTAAAAAGGATGTTGACTTATTTGGGGAATTACCAGTAGTCACCCCCTGAGCACGATCGCGGAGGATATACTATTAATTCCTAAATAAGTGAACAGTGCCTTAGATTTGTAAAAACAACGCAATCAAATAAAATTTTATTTGTCCTAATTAAACTAAAAGTAAATCAAGGCCTTTTTCTAACTTAAAATGTCAAATTATGAAAATTAAGGAACATAGGGACTCAAATCTAAAATGTAAGTTCTAGTATTAATACTTAATGTTATATATTAAAATGAATTAAATATTTACGTATTACAAAATTTCTTTTGATAAATTTTAAAATGATCGAATATTATCCTTAGTCAATTTATTTTGATTCGAGTTAAGTAATGCTCATGAGAATATTGTACAAATTCTTTCGAATTGAAAAGTACATGAAAATAAGTCTACATGCTCCTGATCAAATAAATTTACATTGCTTTACACGTATTAAATTGGTAAATATAATTAAAGGATATAAACACATTTTGCAAATGATTATTACCTATTATGCAATATACCTATATGGCATACATATATATAATATTATATTACATATGAATTCATGAGATGCAAAATACGTAAATAAAACAAGTGCCGTGGTACCCTATTTCTGTCGATTGGTATTCGCGTAACATAGAAAAGTTAACGCTTAACAAAAAAAAATCTTGGCAACATATTAATAAATAAAAAAACTAAAGAGTGGACGTTTGATGTGAATTAAAGAGAACAAATAAACAAAAAAATACCATCAGATAGTAAATTATTTAATAGTTGTAGTTGTTTCATACATAAAGTAATGGTTTTCTTGGGCCCTTTGTTCATCATTTCTGGAGTATTTCAAGAAATAGGATCCACTTTCCTTCTTTTGTCTTGGAGTAGGTGTTGACCAAACATTTAAAAAATTTCTACCGGAAAAGCAGACTAATTTAAACTAAAAATACTAACTTTAAAATAATGGCTAAATTCAAATAAAAGTAAAATTACATCTATAAAATTAAAATAAACTAATGACCTAAATACAAAATAAACATACGTTACAGGGTCTTATGTATGATTTATCCTATTTAAATTAAACTAAAACAATATGTAAAATAACATAAATAGTGCATGCACATTTGAAAATAATCAGAAAATTAAAATAAATAAAGGACTTCTTTAAAAGAATGTAACTAAATTTTGAGAACCTAAGAATAATTTACCCTAATAAGTACGGTGACTAAAAGTTAATTTACCCAAAACTTTTAATATAAAACCTAATTTATGCCTAAACCTAAGCTAACTTACACACAGGAAATGCCTCACTCCTCTTCACTTTCATTTTCATCCTAAACAGAGAGTTGAAACTCTCTTCTCCTGCCACCATGTTCAACGGACATGGTAATGACCCAAAACCTCTACCAAAGCAAAGCGACCACCACAACCCTCTATGGACAAGGTTCCGTTTCTAACAGACTCTTAAACGTTTTTAGATAACTCTTTCTAAAGATATTCTACTAAATTGACCCCAAAGATAAACCACTCTTTTCTCATTTTTTAGTTTTTATTTTATTTTATTTTATAATTTGTTTTTTACTCTAGTGATTGTTGATATTTATGGTGATGATTTTTTACTTGAATGCTTTCGTTATTTTTCTTTGCTGTTTGTTCTTGATGAAGGAAATAAGGAACGATTCTCTCGTTCTAAACCCAAACCGGCCTCTAGTGACACATGCGAGCCCTGGAACTGTAAGTAAAGTTTCTCGACAAAATCTCCACAAATATCAGTGACTTAGACTCCAACAACGACGAGACAAACAAAAGAAAAAAAAGGTAATAAAAAACTCTTTTTTCATATTTTCTACTTGCTTAGAAAGAAAAACATTCAAAATAATACTGAAAATTGAAATAAAGATGGGAAATACCAAAAGGTTCTTTGCTTTCTATTGATTCCTTGGTTTTTGAAATACAATCTTCAGTGAGACTGCCGTCACGATGACTATTTTTCTGTTTTTTTGAAGAATTGAGTCCCCTGTTACAAAGAATAATTTTCCCTCTCCATTTGCTTTCCCTCGTTCAAATTACCCCTGTTCGAATCCTCTGTTGAAAAACCAAACCCTCTGTTGTTGATTCTCTCTTTTTCTTCCTCCTGGCGCCTCTTCTGTCTTCACCGGATATATAATTGTACGCATGTGGGAGCAGGTTGGATCCAAGATTTTTCCTGATTTTTGGGTATTATTCTAATATTTAGTGGATTTTAGTGGAGTTAATTTGGTCTGGTTTTTTTATGTTTTGGGTGGTATTTGCCGTAAGGAATGATGATGGTTACTTTGGTGATCTACAATGTGCTCAGCGTCGTGCTTGGCAGTGGCTTCGGGTATGAACCTATCACCGGGTCGGGTTACTGGGCCAGTTCGGGTCTTCTTGTATTGCTGTTAGGTCGGGTCTAATCCAGCTTACTATGGGTCGGTTCTTGGAGTCTCGGGGCTGGAACTTGGGTTGAAACCTTGTAGTGGACTGTTGTGTTTTATTTTGTAATTTGGGCTGCACATTAAGCCTGCCAAATATGTAAAATAATATTAATAATAATAATAATACATATAATAATAAGAACGAGATGAAAAATCGGGTGTCGACAAGTCAGTCAATAGATCACATACTATTGATTAATTCAAAAGAATATATTATACAAGTATTATGTGTAGTGTTTTTATTTTATTTAATAAACTTTCTGAAACAGATGTCAGGGTGGCCGAGTAAAAATTTTAACCGTGTCATCTTTATCATCCTCTTCTAGATATTTTTAACCATGTAAAATTAGTGTCCTTTTAGGGTTTAGAATCACTGTGTTCATATAAGTTCTTTGTCCCTCCTGAACTCTCTACTGAACAAGTTAAGCTTGAAAAATATTGATTTGAACACGATGATTGAAGAAGTTAAGTCATTTAAATTGTTCGCAATGTATATTGGTTAACGAAGAGTAGGGCTCGAAAGTTTGATGTATACAACCAATAGACAAAAAAGAATGAAGACATGCAGGGATCGACCTGGGGTAAGTAGAGGTAATCGTCATCTAAAAATTTAAAATTATTATATATTTTAAAAAAAAATTTATGTATTTTTTTATGGAAAATATGTTTCCGCCCTCTCTGGAATTTTATAAGTTCAGATTCACCCCCTAAAATTTTAAAAGTTCAAGTTTCCCCCTTAAAATTTTAAAAATTTAAGTTTGTTCTCCCAACATAAAATCTTGTGTCTATCCCTAAAGACATGTACCGTTGTATTCATCGTTTAACTTTCGTTATCTTTTAATATCTTACCCTGTTCACTTGGAGATCAAGCATTATTTGTCACATGTGATAACTACTTGAAACCTTACGCGAGTTGTAAGTTTGATGTTACGGTGATCGGAAACGGAGGACGAACTATGTATTCCGACGAGTGAAAGTTTATAGAACGTTGTTTCAAATGATATTGCATGTTAGGTCCTCATTTTAATATCAAATTGATATAATGTATAAGTTTTATGATCAAATTGTATTTTGTTTCAGAATCAAAATGAGGACCAAATTGATAATATTGTTTCAAATTAAGACCAAATTGATATAACTTATAAATTTTAAGGACTAAAACGTTATTATACCATGCTATACCACTATTCATGTGATTAAAATGTTGGGTTTTGAAATTTGATGATCAAAAGTGAACACTCATAAAGTAAAAGTGATCATTTTGGTAGTTTACCAAAAGTAAAAATAAAGAAAATGATTTTTTTTATTATCCTTTCGGTTCTAGGGATTTGCCCTGACTAATTCGGACTGACCTGCATTGCACATCTGATTTTAGTGGATAAGTCTCTCAACGGAAATTTTCTACATACACAATGACTCAAACGTAAGACCTTACTTAAACTATATCAAAATCTTGGAGAAGAGAGACCTGTTCCACTTACTCTGAAGGGAATATCAGATCTGGGGGAGTTGATCCATTAAATCGGGATCGAACCTAAAAATTAAACATTAACCTTTGTTAATATGTGTTTGAGGATTCGAAAACATCATACCTGAAAATCTTGGGAAGATAAGTTTTGGAAGAAATTTCTCTTGCGGAAGCTTGTATTGCCACGACCAAACATGGAAATTCTAATTGGTTATTTCTTTGTTGGGTCTTTACATCTTTGCCATTTCTTTTAGGAGAATCTGCAAGCACTCATTATTATGCATTTTATGTCATGATCATGTTTATGCCTAAAATGTGTGCAATGATGCAATTATTTTGAGGGTATTTTCTTTTCAAACGAGAATTTTCTTTTGTTAATGGCCTTGTACTTCAGACTGATTTGGGCACGAAAAATCAACAGCAGTTTATCTCAATCGAAAACCCTGATTGGGCACTCTTTGGTTGAGCCTGATTCTGATTCTCTTTACTCTTTAAACCCATATGCTCCTCATGACCCATTATTTAATCAGTGACAAAACCTCTTTAGTTATCCCACATTGTTGAGTAATCGCGTGTATCTCAAGGCTTTAACTTCTTGTGTCCTGACATTGTGTAAGCCTTATGCTAAAACCATTTTCGGCTTCAGAATATCTGTATTTTCCAAAACTTTTTGTACAATAATGCACAATGATCTCATGTTTCCCGAGCTAATCTACATGTTTTTATTTTTAATCAGGATGGTTAAAAACATATTTTTATT
The DNA here is from genome assembly GCF_006381635.1 of Hibiscus syriacus. Lineage (NCBI taxonomy): Eukaryota > Viridiplantae > Streptophyta > Magnoliopsida > Malvales > Malvaceae > Hibiscus > Hibiscus syriacus. Next base: position 72,090 of record NW_024063452.1, read on the forward strand.
TATAAATAAAGAGTTTTTAGATAAATACATGACAAACTTTTAACTGGAATAATCAAAAGGAAACACAGTAGGCGTCATCAGACATCAATAGTATAAATGCTTTTGAAATGGCACGCCGTAAAAGGACCCGAGTGTAGCTTCTGTCAAGGGGATCTTGAGGATTATGGTAATGCGTAAGGGTGTGAAGTTCCCCCTATACTACCAAATTCCCGACTGTTGAATGCTATAAGCCAGTGTTTGAATCTCATTTACTTTCTGGTTACCCAACTAATCCAGCTCCACCATGCACGAATTCTGAATTTACACAATTCTCAAGCCGCCCTTTACGAGTTTTCAACCTGAGACCTTCTCTGGTTTCAATACGCCCTTTATGGGTTTTCATCTTGAACCCTCCTTTTATTTTTCTCATTTTTTTCTCTTTCTTTCATTTTTCATTTTTTTGTCTTTTTCATTTTTTAGTCTTTTTCATTTTTTTTCAGGCGAAATACTTCTTGACTACATCAGCATTCACAGGGTTATGTAACTCTGGTCCATCCATCTCAGTGAGGATCAAAGCTCCTCCAGAAAATGCCTTCTTTACCACATAAGGTCCTTCCCAATTTGGCATCCATTTTCCTCGAAAGTCTTTCTGAATTGACAAAATATTTTTTAGCACCAAGTCTCCTTCTTGAAACTCTCGTGGACGAACCTTTTTATTATGTGCTCTTATCATACGTTTCTGGTACATTTGCCCATGACAGATGGCTTTTAATCTTTTTTCCTCAATCAGGTTCAACTGATCATACCTAGATTGCACCCATTCTGCTTCATCTAACTTAACCTCTGACAGCACTCGTAGTGACGGAATCTCGACCTCAATGGGTAACACAGCCTCCATGCCATAAACTAAAGAAAACGGAGTTGCCCCAGTGGACGTCCTTATTGAAGTTCGATAAGCAAACAGAGCGAATGGTAGCTTCTCATGCCAGTCTCTATAAGTCTCAGTCATTTTCTGTATGAGCCTCTTGATGTTCTTATTAGCTGCCTCTACCGCTCCATTCATCTTTGGGCGATAAGTGGTGGAATTATGATGTTTAATCTGGAACTGTTTACATACTGACTCCATCATCTTATTGTTTAAATTCAAGGCATTATCGGTGATGATCCTTTCTGGTAGCCCATACCGACAAATAATTTCTCTCTTCAGGAACTTGCAAACTGTTGACTGAGTGACATTTGCATAGGAGGCCGCTTCTACCCACTTAGTGAAGTAGTCTATTGCCACGAATATAAAACGATGGCCATTAGAAGCTTTGGGTAAAATTTGCCCAATGACATCCATGCCCCACATAGAGAATGGCCATGGAGCAGTCATTACGTGCAATGGATGAGGAGGGGTGTGGAGCTTATCTCCATAAATCTGGCATTTGTGACATTTTCTGGAGAAATTGATACAATCAGTTTCCAGGGTTGACCAATAATATCCAAATCTCATTATTTGTTTAGCCATTGCGTGTCCATTAGCATGAGTACCACATACTCCTTCATGCACTTCTTCAATAATCGTTCTGGCTTCTTTGGCATCCACACATCGCAACAAGACCTGATCATGACTCTTCTTGTACAAGATATCACCATCAAGCACATACCCTACCGCCATTCTTCGAATAGTTCTTTTGTCATTCTCAGTGGCATGCTCAGGGTAACTTTGATATTTAATGTATTGAATGATGTCGTAATACCAAGGATTTACATCATTTTCATCTTCTATGCTATAGCAATGGGCTGGATACCCGTAAGCTTGCATCGTAATAGGCATCATGCTTGAATATTCATTGACTTTGTAGGCTGCTGCCAAAGTGGCCAGAGCATCCGCCATTTGATTCTCTTCTCTGGGAAGGTAATGGAATGTCACTCTCTCGAATTCTTTAATGAGCTCTAGGACCAACTTACGGTATTCCACCAACTTCGTATCCTTTGTTTCCCATTCACCTCTGAGTTGATAAATTACCAGTGCTGAATCCCCGTATACTTTGAGTGTTTTCACTTTACGCTCAATGGCTGCTCTAAGACCCAGAATACATGCTTCATACTCGGCCATGTTATTTGTGCAATCAAAATTCAATCGGCTGGTGAAAGGATAGTGTTTTCCACCAGGTGAGACGAGAATTGCCCCAATCCCGTGCCCCAAGGCATTCGAGGCACCATCGAAATTCATCTTCCATTGTTCATTATTATAGGAAAATGCCTCCTCAGTTGAAATAACCATTAAATCTTCGTCTGGAAAATCAAAGTTCAGTGGTTCATACTCTTCAGAAGCCCTACTTGCAATGAAATCGGCCACAACACTTCCTTTAACTGCTTTTGACTTACATATTGGATGTCAAATTCAGACAATAAGATTTGCCAACGAGCCAATCTTCCAGATAAAGCAGGTACACCCATTAGATATTTCAGAGGATCAAGTTTAGATATCAGCCAAGTAGTGTGATACAACATATACTGCCTGAGCCTTCGGGTAGTCCAAACTAAAGCACAACACAACTTTTCTATTGACGAGTACCTTACCTCACAATTAGTGAACTTTTTGCTAAGGTAATAGATTACTCTTTCTCTTTTTTCAGTTTGATCATGTTGCCCTAATACACACCCCATTGAATTCTCAAAGATTGACAAGTAGAGGATTAATGGTTTGCCTGATATTGGTGGCATTAAGACTGGAGCATTCGATAAATATCCTTTTATTGCTTCAAAAGCTCCTTGGCAATCATCATTCCATACTCCTGGGTTATTTTTACAGAGAAGGCGAAAAATAGGGTCACACTTCTCGGTTAATTGCGAAATAAATCGGGCAATATAGTTTAATCTTCCCAGGAATCCTCGAACTTCTTTTTGTGTTTGTGGGGGTGGTAAATTCTGAATAGCTTTGACCTTGTCAGGATCCACTTCAATCCCTTTTTTGCTTACTACAAACCCCAAGAGTTTTCCCGATGTTACCCCGAAGGTACACTTGCTTGGATTGAGTTTTAACTGGCATTTCCTTAATCTTTGGAATAGTTTCCTCAGATTCTCGATGTGTTCTTCCTCCGTTTTAGCTTTAACAATCATATCATCAACGTAGACCTCTATTTCCTTATGCATCATGTCATGGAATAGTGTTACCATGGCCCTTTGATAGGTTGCCCCTGCATTCTTCAGCCCAAACGGCATCACCTTGTAACAGAACGTGCCCCACATGGTGATAAATGTAGTCTTTTCCATATCATCTGGATGCATCTTTATTTGATTGTAACCTGAAAACCCATCCATAAATGAAAATAGAAAATTTCCAGCCGTATTATCCACCAGGGTGTCTATGTGTGGCAAAGGGAAATTATCTTTCGGACTGGCTCGATTAAGATCCCTGTAGTCGACACACATACGAACTTTTCCATCTTTTTTTGGTACTGGAACAACATTCGCTACCCATTCCGGATACTTGGCTACTTTTAGGAACCCAGCATCGAATTGCTTCTTTACTTCTTCTTTAATTTTAAGCAGCATTTCAGGTCGCATCCTTCTGAGCTTTTGTTGTACCGGTTTACATTCAGGCTTTATTGGCAATTTATGTACCACTAACTCAGTGTCTAAACCTGGCATGTCCTCATACGACCAAGCAAACACATCTTTGTAGTCTTGGAGCAGCATAATCAGACTTTTTCGTCCCTCAGTAGATATGATGGTGCCAATTTTTATCTCCTTTTTATCTTCCTCTGATCCCAGATTCAAGATCTCAATGGGCTCTTCATGAGGCAGAATTTGTTTATCTTCTTTCTCTACCATTTTTAGTAGTTCAGAAGGTAAGTCACTTCCCTCATCACTATCATAACCTTCAACTTCTCCTTGACATATGGGCAGCTCGAAATCTATCTTCGGGTCAAAGTCATCAGCATTCATACTATTGATACCGGAGGTCCTGAAAGAATAACGAACGAGAGGATATATATACATATACAAATACGGGAGGATCTAACCCATATCAAAATAGAATGAAATAATAATATATAATAAAGAAATAAATAAAAAAAATGCAATAGATGATGTTTGCCATTTCGTGAATTAACAGGAATGCATCATTTATTAAAAAATAGATAGATTAACCCCTTACAGAAGATCATATATTGTCTCAAGGTTTAGACAATAGGGAAAGTTTTTTGTGCATTACTCTGAAATAGTTTTGTAAACTACAGGTAATTCTTCTGCAGTCCAATTGTTTAGCACAAAGCCTGGTGGTGCAGGGTAAATGTCCATAGCCACTCCATCTTCGATTCCTTCCTCTGATATCACATTTATACCCAAATCCCTCAGGGCATTTTCAATAATAGGCTCTTTAGATGATCGGTCCCCCTGAAACATGTGGCCCCCTGATATGAAGGTGTCACGCAGCGATGGGAAAATCATAGGCTCCCACTTAATATCCTCTCTGGCTAACCTGGCTCTCCTCTTTTCCTGGCTCTTTTGAACATTTTTCAATTTTTCCTTTAAGGTCGGGTGATATCCTAGACCAAAACGATCTAGCTTAAAACCGGGAAAAACTGGACTAATATTCCCCTGTAAGCGACTCCCTAACCCTCTTCCAACCTTGGCTCCTCTTCCCAGGGTCATTTTCAGTCCCATTTTGGTATAATTTGATAGCCTAGGCTTTGGAATTTTCTTTCTTTCAGCAACAAATGTGGCATTAATAAATTCCAGGGCTCTGAAAGAGCACTCGACTGCATCTTCATCTACTTCAACATATGGAGCGGTAGTAGATATGGAAGCAATGATATCTTCCTCGGCATTAAGGCATACCAATCTCCCCTCAATTACAAATTTGAGTTTCTGATGCAGAGTAGATGGAACGACTCCTGCCTGGTGGATCCAAGGCCTTCCTAACAAGCAGTTATAGGAGGGCATTATATCCATTACAAGGAATTCAACCTCGTATGTTGATGGGCCTATGGTTAAAGGAATATCAATCTTCCCCAGCACCTCCTTCTTTGTTCCGTCGAAAGCTCGAACGATGCTTTGGCAATTTCTCATGTGTGTACTATCGACTGGTAATTTCTTCAAGGTTACTAATGGCATCACATTCAGGGCAGAGCCATTGTCAATTAGTACTCGCGATAACACATGCCTGTAGACACCCGTTTTTGACCGGGCTTAAAAATATTATAAATATTAATTATATTGTTATTATTATTATTATTATTATTATTATTATTAATATTTATTATTTTACATTTGCAGACCCAATTTACAAACTCAAATTACAAGACCCGAATCCAGAATCGACCCGCTAGCCACCAGAGATGCATGTGTGCTTCATTGCTGCTCTTATCCATGCGTATGAGCTACCGCCAATCATGCCATATTCATCTCATGTGGAACCTGTAATCATCCACTGAACGTTCAAGCAGCCACCAAGTCAATTCCAACTAATCCCAACTAAACCCATCAAAACTTCACCAAACACAAAGAAAATCAACAAAAGGACAAGGGGCTTTCGGTGGAATGAAATGAATAAAAATGAACAATCGGAAGAACAAAAGGGGGGCAGCGACTGAAGGCCATCAAAAAAAAAATACAGGGAGTTAGCAAAAACCACAATCAGAAATCAACTCGAGAAAAAGAGGAACGATTGGGGAATTCATTGTAAAACAGGGGGGTCTTCTTCCTCTAAAACAAAGACAGTGTAATCCCATTACTGAAAATCGGAAAAATAAGAGAACTACATATCTTTGTTTCGAGGTATCCTTCGTCAATTTCTTGTGTTTTCCATTTTTTTTTTGTGCTATTAGTATTTAAATTAAAATTTGAGAGAGATTGTTAATTACCTGGGTTGTGCGAACGTGTATGGGTCTTGTTGAGTCCCTTTAATCGTCTTTCTGGTTCCCTTATTGAAGAAGAGAAATTAAAGTTTAAACATATGAGAAGTAGAGAATGAAAAGATAGGGGAGGGGTAAACATGATAGAACGGCTGAGGGAGATGGTATAATGAGGGTTAGGTTTAGTCTAAAGTAAGTCTATATTAAGTTTTTAGGATTAATTGCTTTAAGGTCACTACACATTTGCCATATATTTTCATTCTAGTCCTAGAATCGAGTCTTTTCTATTTTTAATTTGGTATTTATATTTCATACGAGTTTGATTTTAGTCCTGAATGCTAGTGTATGTGTTTTCTTTAGTTTGCACATTTGGTTTTCAAGTTTTTGCAGATTATATTTTAGTCCTCAATTAATTTTTTTTTAATTTAGTTTTCAATTGTTGCATGCATTTAATTTTTGTCACTAAATTAAAGTTTCCAATTTTATAATTTGATCTTCACATTTGTCATTGTTTCCTTTTTAGTCATTAGTTTATGTTTTTTTGTGGTTGTTGGTTTACGTATTTAGCATGTAATTTTGGTTAATTGGTGTTTTGTCCTTTAAATCTAATTTATTGTATTTTAATTTGGTCTTTGTATTTCATGTTTATTTAATTTTAGTCATAAATGTTGATTACTTTATTTTTGTTATTTATACACTAGAGCTCCAAGTTATTGTATGTTATGTTTTGGTCCTGTAGATATTAGGTTTATTCTGGTTTTAATCCATAATGATAATAGTAATTTATTTCAGTTGTTGGTATTCAATATGGTAATGTTTTCATGAACACTTTAATTCTTATTATGTTTGTATTTACAGTAGTGAAGTTTGGTTTAATATAATTTAATCCCTATTTTAACAAGAATGGTTATTTTCTGAAGTTTGTATTTTTAACTTGTTATTTATTTATTTATTTATTTATTTATTTATTTTTTTTTTTGCATTTTAGTCGTATTGGTTTACATATTAATATATATATGTTGGGTATAATATGTGGAAATATAATATGCGTGTAATTGTTTGTATTAAAATAATATTGCATGATATTTAATTATATTATTGGTTTAATTAATTTTTACACGACATCATTTTTATATAAGTTTGCTAAACTCATTATGTACCTGTAAACATATTTGTATGCAAAGTTTCGTATTTGATTAGGTGGGCTTCATGCAGGCATATGCTATATTGTGTGTATATATATATATATATATATATATATATATATATATTATATATATATATATGTATATATATATTTAAAGTATAATTTGGTGTTAACCTGTTTGTGTGCATGTATACATTTATATATTAACAGTATTATGATCAGTGTTGTTTCTGTCTTATTTTATCTAAATCATTTAGTAACATGGATTAGTATATATATATATATTTCAATTATTGGAATGCATGAGATACTTATAATTTGGCGTGGCATGTTTGCTCTCCACTCTTTAGTTAATTATTTATTTATTTATTAATATTATGTTGTCAAGAATTGTCTGCTAAACATTTATTTTACCATGTTATCTGTTGACCTTGTTGCCATAGTTGCACCAATACCAACCGACAAACGTAGGGTACCACTGCAATTGTTTTATTTACGTATTTTGCATCTCATGAATTCATAAGTAATGTAATATATATATATATATACATATATGGTATATTATAATTAATAAATATATGTATATAATTTTGTATATCACATGACATAGTTTTTTTTATCATAATATTTATTTAATTAATTCTGGCATGATATCATTTTGGTATGATTTGCATGATACTCCCATGTACATAACTCGACACTATTACATAATTTGATTAAGGGTAATATTCTTTTAATTTAAAATTGTTTTAAGTGGGTTGTCTTAACTGATTAGATATCCGCTTTTGACGATTTTAAACTAGAAGTGTATCCCATTAGTGACACCTAAAAAATGATCCATCACTTTAAAATTTGGGAATAGAAGAAAAAGAAATGTTCGGCTATTTAAATTTATCGAGAAAAGGTCGTTATAACTATTTAAGATCTGGTCTCGATATTTGTAAATAATCGAATATTCTTTATCTTTCTAAAAGCTTGGTAATTTTAACTTAATCAATTTTGTTGCTTTTGAATATGGTGGAATTCATGTGTTGTTATTTGTTGGGGATCATAAATCAAATTAAAATCGAATTTGTAAATTTCATTGCAAAGACATTAATTAATCGACGAGGTACCGATTTAGGGCGTTGTGGGGGTGCTAATCCTTCCTCACGCGTAACCGACTCCCGAACCTATTCTCTTGTAACGCAAACCTAAATTTGTTATTTTAATTAAAATTAATTTTTATTTAAAATGACAACATTTTTGGGTGTCCAATCACACCCTAATCAAAGATTGGTGGCGACTCTTCGAACCTGTTTTTTATCGTGAATGAATTCTCAAATTTTTTGAAACGAGAGGTTTTCTAAAATCACATTGTTTTTAATTAAAAATTGTAATCTTAAGAGAATAATTAAAAATGATGCGGTTTTCCAAAATCTCGCACATGAAGAAAAAATCGTTTCGACAGCTTGGCGACTCCGCTGGGGACTTTTTAGAGAGTCAGGCCTATAGTCGATTAATTAATTATCTTTGCAAATGAAAGTTAGAAATTCTTTTTAATTTGGTTTTTGATCCCCTATTTGGTTTTAATGTGTTTGTTCAGAATTTGATTAACCAATAAATAGTTGTACTGATCTGTTTGTTAATGGTTTCAGATTAATTACGTGTTTAAAGAAGTTTGATCTTTTGAGTGTTTAAGTGAATATGTGTTGTTTTATTTTTGCTTTTCCTCACACACTGCACAGCTGCATTTGCATAACATGAGCTAAAACCCCGCTCTGTCCTATTTAAGTAGGAGTGAGAGACTACTCCCTCGTGTGGTTTTCACCTCCGCATGGGATAGTGGATCGCTCCTGGAGCTCACGCCTTATGGTCCTCGTGATGGTATTCACCTCCGCATGGACATAAGGAGGTGTGTTCCCTCGAAATTGAACTCGATCTACTAAAGCCTGTGATGGGCCAGGATTGAGGGTTCGGCAGCCCAAAGGGGCACCGGCAAGGATAATTCGAGAACCTAATACTTTAGAACCTAACCCAGCATATAGTGAACATAGAGCCCAAACTTAGGTCGAGCCTGACCCGAACCTTAGGAGTCCCGTGAGGAGGGTACACAAGGAAAAGCTTTTTGAGTTATTTAATTGCGTTTTCTGAGCAAATGCATGCGAACTAGAGATCATGTGGTTAGGTTGAATTAGGTATTATGCGGTTAGGGTTTTAATGTTCAGATAAAGCATAAGGGGTAGATATCTTGTTGGGTTGGAAACGATAAAGAATGACTGGGTAGTCAGCATGTGAGGGTAGAATTCTTTAACAAATTATTATCCGTGATTAATTGACTAATGTTTACTAACTGGTTTTCTTTTGTCTATGTTTTATTCCTTTTTTTGCATTGCACTATCCATTTCATGGTGTTGATTTGGGATCGATGTCCATTAGAAGTCCAGAATATGGAACGAAAGGTTCAAAAAGAGGTTGATGACAATACAGATGTTTTGAGATGGTCGATGCAATCCCAGTTGTCCAACGGAGACAGTTTAAAGCTTGATTATGTGTCGGAGATGTTTAGTTACACTCACATCAATTTGCGTCAGAATGATTTGAACGAGCTTAAAGAGATTTGGGAAGGATGTGAAACAGCCGACCAAGAGATGTTTTATCAGTTGTATGGTGATATACATTACCTTCTCGATGTTTTGATCGATCGAAATCTGTTTAGGGCCCTGGCGCAGTTCTGGAATCCCGGTTACAGTTGTTTCACGTTTGGAAGAGTGGATTTGACGCCAACAATAGAAGAATATCGAGCTTTGATCCGGTGTCCGAGAGCTCAAGTTGACAGAGTCTATACCAAGCCCCCAGTCACTCCTTCGTTCAAAAAGAAATTGCTATTGATCACTGGAATGAGCGAGGATTGGGTTGTAAAAAATATTAAGAAGAAAGGAGACAGTGAATGTTTTCCTTGGTCCGCTTTGAAGGAAGTAATCAATCGGCATCCCGATCAGAGAAAGAAGCTTGATTTACTTGCTTTAGGGATTTATGGGCTCGTTATCTTCCCAAAGGTGTTAGGATACGTAGATGTATCTGTTGTTGACCTGTTCGAAAGATTAGACAAGCATGTGGATCCTATTCCCGCTGTTCTAGCAGAGACGTTTCGTTCTTTGAGTTCTTGCAGGCGAGAGGGAGAAGGACGCTTTATAGGATGTGCACCCCTATTGCTAGTTTGGATCCTCAGTCATTTCAAACACGTCGAAAGGGCACCGGGTCGAGTGTTTTTGGACGGGTTTTCACCTTTGAAAGATTTCCTTTCAAAAGATTGGCCTAGAGGTTTTACCGAAGAAAAGTGGATGGTCATCTTCAGGGATATCCGAGACGGTGATGTTTTATGGCGAGCTTCTTGGAATGTCACTTCAGATATACTTTACAAGTGTGGAGAGCGAGATTGGGTACCTTTACCGGGTATATGGGGCTCTGTTGGGTATGCACCTCTGCTGGTTTCCAGACAATATGGGTCAAGGCAGTTCATTCCGGCTACGCGGGACTTGTCAAGATCAGATTTTGCATTCAAGGGAGATCAATACAAGAGCAAAGTCAGAGGGGTTGCCGAAGCTTGGAAGCAGACTCATCGTATGAATCTTTTCACCTATGGTCTCGAACTATCACAAGAGTACGAGCAGTGGAGAAGTAATCGAGTAAACGATAATATTCCGATGGCAAATCCTGAAAACATTCAACCCGTGAAAGAGCATTTGAGGATAGTGCCATCTCCATTAGAGCTAGCTAAGAGCGATTTTGAGGCGGAAAGGAGACAATGGAGAACTACTCTGCAAAAGCTAGAAGATGAGGTGTTTCAGAAGGGGTTGGAGATCGATATTCAAAAAGTAAAGCGGACCGAGCTGAAAAAGTAGAGAAGCAACTTCGGTTGGATTTTGATGATCTTCAATCAAATTACCAGCGAATGGTGAAAGATCAGACATCTTCTAGTTCAAGCAAGTTATCGGTTGAGTGGAGACATGAAGTGGCAAGCTTGAAGAGGGCAGCCGGGGAGAGTCAGGAAGAGCTCAAGCAAAGCAGACACCAGGTAAGGATTTTGTCGAAAGAAAAAAGTTGTTTAGAGCAGCAATTACAAGAAGGTCAAACCTATAGCGAGAAGCTGAAGGGGAAGATCTCGAGTATGGAGGCTGCGGTACGACGATACAAGAGTCGGGAAGGTAGCTCGAGTCGTGGAGAAGTCGAAAGTCTGAAAAGAAGAGTGAGAGAGCTCGAAGCCATGGTTCAGGAGTTCCAGAGGCAATCAAGTGAATTATCGATAGTTCCTTATGAAGGGGATGTCCAGTGGCGTGTTCGATGGGAGCGAGCTCAGGCGAAAGCCAAACGAGGAGAAGACCTCATCGCTTGTTACCTGGGGCATGCTCGGGGATCGCACAGTATTTGGTCGATCTATCTCAAGAAGCTACTGCTATAGGCAGAGAGTTGGATCCTGAGGCGGAAGAAAACGAGAAGATATTGGAATTGCTAACCCATGTGCAACAGATAGGGGAAACAGTGCAGATTTATCTGTGATATGTTTTAACCTTGTACTTGAACGTCGTCTCTAATATAAAGAGTTGTTCTAAGGAATCGCTCCAGGATCAACACCCTGCATTTTGCATATGCATCATTTTATTGTTTTTTGCAATGCATCTTTATTTTTCTTACATCGCACTTTATTCATTCATAATCATATACTTCATATTCATTAAATAAGATGTAAACATTAACAAAAGGAACTGTGTAACAGAGAAATACTGGGAAATTCTAAGCATCACTATAACACAAGGAAGGCCATGGATGATAAAATCGCTCAAATTGAAAAAACTCAACTGCAGTTACAAGATGATCTAAGGAAAATGCAAGAAGATATGCTTAAGGCTCAAGAGGATATGTTGTCTAAGTTGACAAGTATGCTGGGAGGGAGAAATTCAGAACATGGAAAGGCCCCTGAGCAAATAATTGAAGAACCACTTTATCCTCCAGGGTTTACCCCAGCGCAGTCTCCAAATATCCAAGGAACGTCAGTCCCTACTAAAGTACACATAAATCCTATTGGCATTGCTGTTAATCCGCAACCTGGATCTTGCTCGCATCCCGAAGAAAGTCCATATCACCAGGTCCCGGACCTTGATGAGGAAGCAGAGAAGAAGGAAAACAAGTTGTTGCAGGAGCAGTATAAGCAGCTAGCAAATGAAGTACAAGCTATGAAAGAAGACACCAGCTTGTATGGTCTCGATGCTAAGGAACTAAGTTTAGTTCCTGATCTGGTCCTACCTCCCAAGTTCAAAACTCCCGACTTCGAGAAATACGACGGTACCCAATGCCCTTCTGCCCATATCACAATGTTTTGCAGGAAAATGACTGGTTATGTAGGGCACGACCAGCTATTGATTCACTGTTTCCAGGAAAGCTTAGTAGGTTCAGCACTGCGGTGGTATAATCAACTAAGAAGGGTTGATGTTAAGTCCTGGAAAGATATGGCCAAATTATTTCTTGACCAGTATAAACATGTAAAGGATGTCAGGCCTAACAGAATGGTGTTGCAAGCAATGGAAAAGAAGCATAATGAAAGTTTTAGACAATATGCTCAAAGATGGAGGGAAGTAGCAGTACAAGTCCACCCACCGTTGGTAGAGGAGGAAACGAACCTACTTTTTGTTAATACCTTGAAGGCTCCCTTCTTCTCACACTTTATTGGTAATCCTTCTCGAAGTTTTGTTGATATAGTTACGGCAGAAATGATTGAAATGGCAATTAAAAGTGGGAAGCTCGAGGGAGGAGAGTCTAACAAGAAACCACCGATGAGGAAGAAGGAAAACGAAGTCAGCAATGCAAGGCAGTATGATTCCCATAACATCACAGTGTCTCGACCTCAAGGTACGGTGACACCACCACAAATGGACAATAGACAAGGGGTAAGGGATCCAAGGAGAGAGAGGCCTCAATTTGATCCGATTCCTATGACTTATAAGGAGTTATTCCACGAATTATACGATCGACATGTAGTCTCACCTTATCATGTGGACCCCATACAACCCCCTTATCCCAAATGGTATGATGCTAATGCTAAATGTGAATACCATGCGGGGGTTTCAGGACATTCTATTGAAAATTGTCCTGCGTTCAAAAAAGTCGTCCAAGCTTGAGAAGAAGAAATGTCATCAATTTTGGTGACAGCGAACAACCAAACATAGCCCAGAATCCCTTGCCAAACCATGCAGGAGCCGGGATTAACGCAGTTACTGAAGGGAAAGGAAGAATGACTATAAAGAATGTTAGTGAGGTGATGTCACCCATGTTTTGGGTATGGTGCCAAATGGTCAAAGTAGGACTATTAAAGGCCAATCTGCCATGTGAACAGTTCAACAATGAAGAGATGTGCCATTACCATAACTGCACAGGACACAATATACAATAGTGTCCTGATTTCTTAGAGCTGGTGCAAGAAATGATGGATAGTAAAGAAATCGAGTTCTTCAAAGAAGTGGCTGAGAAAGAAGAGGCAGAAGTTTACGCCTCTGAGGGATCATCCAAAAGGGTCTATGGTTCTAGTTATCCCCTCGTCATTACTCCCAAGAATCGAGTGGCTGAGAATGTAGCTCCAAAAGTGATTATTACACCTCCCTCTCCGTTCCCGTACAAAGATAATAAACAGGTGCCCTGGAGATATACTTGTCAAATAGGAGAGGTAGCAAAGCAACAAGAAGAAGTAGACGAAGTGGGACATATGACCAGGAGTGGTAGATGTTATCACAAAGAGTCTGAGAAGAAGGTTGCTGTCGAGAAAGGAAAAGGTATTGAAGTGCAGATAAAGAAGATGAGCTCGTCGTCAATGAGCCAGTAACGGAGAATGAAGCAGTGGAATTTTTAAAATTTTGAAACATAGTGAATATAGTATTGTTGAGCAACTGCACAAGCTGCCTGCCCGTATTTCTGTCCTATCACTTCTTCTGAGTTCAGAGGCTCATCGTAACGCCTTGTTAAAAGTTTTGAACCAAACCTTTGTCCCGAAGGAGATACCCACAGAAAAACTGGACCGACTAGTTGCCAACATACAGGCCGATAATTTTTTATATTTTTCTGAGGACGAGATCCCTTCAGGGATGATTGGCAATCATAAGGCTTTGCACATTACAGTTAAGTGCAAAGGGCATGTTTTATCCAGAGTACTGATAGATAATGGTTCAGCACTAAATGTGATGCCCTTGGTGACCTTGAAAAAACTGCCAGTTGATAGTACCCTGATGAGAACTGTCAAAGTGTGGTTCGAGCTTTTGATGGAACAAAAAGAAGTTCTAGGCAAGATTGATATTCCTCTGACTATTGGTCCTACGATATATGAAGTGGAGTTTCTAGTGATGGACATCATGCCTACATACAACTGCTTGTTGGGAAGGCCCTGGATTCATCAGGCCGGTGCGGTTCCATCAACTTTGCACCAAAGGATAAAATTGCAATTGATGGGAGGCTTATATGCATTCATGCTGAAGAAGACATTATCGCTTCAGTTTCGACTACGGCTCCATACATTGAAGTGGAAGAAAAAGCTGTTGAATGTTCTTTCAGATCTTTAGAATATGTCAATGCCACGTTCGTGGCGGAAGGAAAGAAGATCCCGAAGCCTAGATTGTCAAACTGCACCAAAATGGGGCTTAAACTAACTCTTGGAAGGGGAGCGAGAGCTGGCAAAGGGCTTGGACGTCAATTGCAAGGACTGGTGAGTCCAATCTACCCTATAACTAAAAGAGATAGGTTCGGTTTAGGGTATCAGCCGACTTTAAAAGAAAAATTGAGAAGCATCAAGAAGAGTCAGGAATTGAGGAAGGCAAGATTGACTGGTGAGCACCCAATCTGGGAGCCCATGACATTCCCGCCATTGAGTAGCATTTTCGTATCAGGAGGATATATGTTTCAAGGGATTTGGAAAGCAGTAAAGTGATAGTTGAGGATGCCTTGGAAGACTTGGGCATTAATGTCATAACCGATGAGGAATTCAAAGAAATGAGAGCTACGGGCATTTACCCTGCACCACCGGGATTTATGTTGAACAACTGGACTGCGGAGGAACTGCCTGTAGTTTACAAATCTTTTGCAGAGTAATACACTAGAACTCTTCACTATTGTTCATACCCTAGGACAATAGATGATTTGATGTAAAGGGTTAAGTTGTGTGTTTTTACTTGTTTTCAATAAAAGATGTTTTGATTCCCAAATGGCAAACATTTTTCATGCATATCATTCTTGGTTGTATACGTATATATTTCTTTCTATTTATTTATATGGGAAAAGATTCTCCCGTATGCATATATGTATATATATCTTCTCTTCCGTTATCCTTTCAGGAGCTCAGATATCAATGATACAAATGCTAATGACTCTGACCGGAGATTGATTTCGAGATGCCCATATGTCAAGGGGAAGTCGAAGGATGTGATGATGATGAGGGATGTGAATTACCTTCTGAATTGCTAAGGATAGTAGAACAGGAGATAAACAGATTCTGCCTCACGAAGAGCATACTGAGATTTTGAATTTGGGAACGGATGAGGATAGAAAAGAAGTTAAGATTGGCACTACCTTGTCTATTGAAGGAAGACAGAGTTTGATAGAATTACTTCAAATTTTCAAGGATGTATTTGCTTGGTCGTACGAAGATATGCCAGGTTTGGATACAGAATTGGTGGTCCATAAACTGCCAATAAAGCCTGATTGTAAGCCTGTACAACAGAAGCTGAGAAGAATGAGACCTGAGATGCTGCTCAAAATTAAAGAAGAAGTGAAGAAACAATTTGATGCCGGGTTTCTTACAGTGGCCAAATATCCTGAGTGGGTAGCAAATATTGTTCCGGTACCAAAGAAGGATGGGAAAGTTCGAATGTGTGTCGACTATAGAGATCTTAATAGAGCTAGTCCGAAAGACAATTTTCCTTTGCCGCACATAGACACATTGGTGGACAATACTGCCGGAAACTCCTTATTCTCATTTATGGATGGTTTCTCTGGCTACAATCAAATTAAAATGCACCCTGAAGATATGGAAAAAACAACGTTTGTCACTATGTGGGGGACGTTCTGTTATAAAGTTATGCCGTTTGGATTGAAGAATGCAGGGGCAACCTATCAGAGGGCTATGGTGACATTGTTTCATGACATGATGCATAAAGAAATTGAAGTATATGTCGATGATATGATTGTCAAAGCCAAGACAGAGGAGGAACATATCGAGAATTTGAGGAAGCTCTTCCAAAGGTTAAAGAAGTGCCAACTCAAACTTAACCCAAATAAGTGTACTTTTGGGGTGACATCGGGAAAGCTATTGGGATTCGTGGTGAGCCGAAAGGGAATTGAAATAGATCCCGATAAAGTAAAAGCCATTCAAGATTTGCCAGCCCCAAGAACACAGAAAGAGGTTCGAGGATTTTTAGGGAGATTAAATTACATCGCTCGGTTTATCTCACAGCTGACCGAAAAATGTGATCCTATATTCCGCCTTCTTCGTAAGAATGATTCAGGAGAATGGAGTGAGGATTGTCAAGAGGCTTTTGAGGCGGTAAAGAGATATCTTTCGAATACTCCGATCCTAGTGCCACCTATCTCAGGCAAGCCTTTAATTCTTTATTTGTCAGTTTATGACAATTCAATGGGTTGTGTGTTAGGGCAACATGATCAAACTGAGAAGAGGGAGAGGGCTATCTATTATCTCAATAAGAAGTTCACTGAGTGTGAGGCCATATACCCACCAATTGAAAAACTGTGTTGCGCTTTAGTGTGGGCTACCAGAAGACTTAGACAGTATATGTTGTATCATACTACTTGGCTCATATCCAAGCTGGACCCCTTGAAATATCTAATGGGTGTGCCTGCATTGTCTGGGAGATTAGCTCGTTGGCAAATCTTGTTGTCCGAATTTGACATCCAGTATGTAAGCCAGAAAGCAGTTAAAGGGAGCGCCATAGCAGAATTTATTGCAAGTAGGGCTTCAGAGGAATATGAACCATTGAACTTCGATTTTCCAGATGAGGATTTAATGGCTATCTCGGAGGAAGAAACAGTTGCGCTCACCAGTAAATACTGGAAGATGAACTTTGATGGTGCTTCAAACGCCTTGGGGCATGGGATTGGGGCAGTCTTGGTCTCACCAAATGAAGAACATTATCCTTTTACCAGTCGACTCAATTTGATTGTACAAACAATATGGCTGAATATGAGGCTTGTGTTATGGGTCTTAGAGCAGCTATTGAACTCAAAGCAAAAATGTTGAAGGTATATGGGGATTCAGCTTTGGTAATTTACCAGCTCCGAGGAGAATGGGAAACGAAAGATTCGAAATTGGTGGAATATCGTAATTAGTTCTGAGACTTATTGAAGAATTCGAAGAAGTGACTTTTAATTATCTCCCCAGAGAAGAAAATCAAATGGCGGACGCCTTGGCTACTTTGGCAGCGACCTTTAAGAGGAACGAGCATTCCAATATGATGCCTATTGAGATGAAGGCTTATGAGTATCCAGTCCACTGTTTTAACATTGAAGAAGAAGAGGATGGAAGACCTTGGTACTATGATATCTCCCAATATATACGATATCAAAGTTACCCTGAACAAGCAACTGAGAATGACAAAAGGACCATTAGAAGAATGGCATCGGGGTATATGCTTAATGGTGAGACCCTATATAAGAAAAGCATGGACCAGGTCTTATTAAGGTGTGTGGATACTAAAGAAGCTAAAATGATCCTTGAAGAAGTACATGAAGGGATATGTGGCACCCATGCTAATGGGTATGTAATGGCCAAACAGATTATGAGATTTGGGTATTATTGGTCGACTATGGAGACTGATTGCATCAATTATGCCCGAAAGTGTCACAAATGCCAGATTTATGGGGATAGAATGCACACCCCTCCTCATCCGTTGCATGTGATGACAGCTCCGTGGCCATTTTCTATGTGGGGCATGGATGTTATTGGGCAAATTTTTCCGAAAGCATCAAATGGCCATCGCTTCATTCTGGTAGCAAGATTACTTCACCAAATGGGTAGAAGCAGCTTCCTATGCCAGTGTTACCCAGTCACGATATGTAAGTTCGTGAATAAGGAAATCATTGTAGATATGGCTCACCGAAAGGATTATCTCCGACAATGCATTGAACTTAAACAACAAGATGATGAAATCTGTATGTGAGCAATTCAAAATAAAGCATCATAATTCCACGGTTTATCGCCCAAAGATGAATGGGGCAGTGGAGGCGGCTAATAAGAACATTAAGAGGCTTATAGAAAAGATGACTGAAACTTATAAAGATTGGCATGAGAAGTTGCCATTTGCTCTGTTTGCCTATCGGACATCTGTACGAACATCAACTGGGGCAACTCCGTTTTCTCTAGTTTATGGGATGGAAGCTGTCCTCCCTATTGAAGTAGAGATTCCCTCGCTCCGGGTTTTATCAGAGTTGAAGCTAAGTGAGGCAGAATGGGTGCAGGCCAGATATGACCAATTGAATTGATTGAAGAAAAGAGATTGAAAGCTATTTGTCACGGTCAAATGTACCAAAAGCGGATGATACGAGCACATGATAAGAAAGTCCGCCCTCGAGAATACACGAAGGAGATATGGTGCTCAGGAGGATATTGCCCACTCAAAAAGATTTTCGAGGGAAATGGTGCCCAAGTGGGAAGGACCCTATGTTGTCAAGAAAGCCTTTTCCGGAGGAGCTCTAGTCTTAACTGAGATGGATGGTCTGAATTAACTATCCAGTGAACTCTGACGCGGTTAAGAAGTATTTTGCTTAAAAAAATGAAAAAAGAAAAAAAAAAGAAAAAGGGAGGGTTCAAGATGAAAACTCGAGAAAAGCATCTTGAAGCCAAAGGAGATCTCAAGTTGAAAACCAGTAAAGGGCGGCTTGAGTTTTAAATTCAGAGTTCGTGCATGGAGGAGGATCTGAATTATTTGGAAGTAGAAAGAGCTTCTGACATGGGTAACGACAATGACAGTGAAGATCAGGAGTGAGATAGAAGACTAATGAGTCTCAATGAAAACAATCAGGAGAAATTGAATGCACATGAGATTCAATACTGGTTTATGGTGTCCAGTAATAGAAGATTTGGGGGCTCAGAAAGAGCTTGCACTATTAGGTGTCATCACAATTTGGAGATCCTTTTGACAGAAGCTACACTCGAGTCACTCTAACGGCGTGCCAGTTCAAAAGCATTTGTGTTATTGATATGTGAAGACGCCTATCCTTTTGTTCTTTTTCCAATTCAGAGTTTGCCATGTAGTTGCCTAAAAATTCTCTGCATTTACATAAATAAAGAGATATTTTCCTTTTCAACTCTATTTTACAAACATCTAATTTTGAAAAAGTTAAAACATATAGCTTAACTTGTGGTACATGAGATCATTTTGTATCATTATGCAAAAGGTTTTGGAAAATGCAGGTCTTCTGAAGTTGACATTGGTTTTAACATGTATGTTTGTATGATTATGAGAAGCAGAAACCTTGGGGTTCATAGAAAATTACTGCCATTAATGGAGGACCCAAAGATTGTCATTTATCAAGAAGAGTGGTCAGGGGTACTGGCAGGTTTCAAGAAAGAAAGAAGTCAAAGTCCTGTCAAGACGAAAGTTATGATATTGAGAGTGTCAACTGGGGTGAACTGGTCAAGTGCTCTATGCCCTAAACGAAATCGAGTTTCATTGAAATCAAAGGAGATGTGGTTCATTCGAAGAAGAAAATGCGTTGAATTTCATAATTGCATACATTTTAGGCATGAATAGGATCATAACATACATGATGATTTAAAATGTCTACAGGTTTCCTAATGATAGTGGAAGATTGAAGACATTGAAGCATGACTAGTTTTGTGATCTTGAAAGAATGATGACAGCGATTAGCCAAAGTGGATTCACATATCTAAGGGCTCTCGGACAAGTTTTCACGATGAAGACGAATTTTAGAAATTTTCTTGAACTTTGAATTGTGAGTATAATGTTTGAAGCATACATTAATGACCTGCTAATGTTTGATTTTCAGGATGACCTTCAAAGCAAATCACTTAAGTCTTCACAAGGAAGTAGTGAAGCAAATGAAGATTGTTCGAGTCTTATACTCTCTGAACAAATAGAGAGCAGACACGATTGTTGAAGATTGTTCAAGTCTCATACTCTCTTAAGCAATAGGGAGCAGACATGAATATTGAAAATTGTTCGAGTCTAATACTCTCTGAAGAAATAGGGAGCAGACACGAATGTTGAAAATTATTCGAGTCTTATACTCTCTGAAGGAATAGGGGGCAGACACATTTGTTGAAGATCAAGTCCTATACTTTCTGAAGGAATAGGGAGAGGACACGTTTGTTGAAGGTTTTTTAAGTCATACTCTCTGAAAAATAGGGAGCAGACACGTTGATTGAAGATTGAGTCCTATACTCTCTGAAGGAATGGGGAGCGGACACATTTGTTGAAGATTTAGTCATATACTCTCTGAAGGAATAGAGAACAAACTTGTTTTGAAGATTGTTTGAGTTTTATACTCCCTGAAGCAAAAAAGAGCAAACCCAATGGTCGAAGATTGTTCAAAGAAGGGGAGCAAATCCCTCATCAAGTTTTAAAGCACGAAGATGGAACTGGTCAAAAACTCATTGTCTTTTCGTCTTTGTCCTATTCTTGTTAACACAAGAATGCGCAAAGAGGGGCAGCTGTAGACACCCGTTTTGACCGGGCTTAAAAATATTATAATATTAATTATATTGTTATTTATTATTATTATTATTATAATTATTTACATTTGCAGACCAATTTACAAACTCAAATTACAAGACCCGAATCCAGAATCGACCGCTAGCCACCAGAGATGCATGTGTGCTTCATTGCTGCTCTTATCCATGCGTATGAGCTACCGCCAATCATGCCATATTCATCTCATGTGGAACCTGTAACATCCATGAACGTTCAAGCAGCCACCAAGTCAATTCCAACTAATCCCAACTAAACCCATCAAAACTTCACCAAACACAAAGAAAATCAACAAAAGGACAAGGGGCTTTCGGTGGAATGAAATGAATAAAAATGAACAATCGGAAGAACAAAAGGGGGGGCAGCGATGAAGGCCATCAAAAAAAAAACAGGGAGTTAGCAAACACATCAGAAATCAACTCGAGAAAAAAGAGGAACGATTGGGGAATTCATTGTAAAACAG